>NW_026734895.1:0-207838 GCF_949786415.1 Peromyscus eremicus | reverse complement strand
AGATATGGCCCATGTGTGTAGGAAGCACAGTTCTTTTGTACTCAGCAAGCTCACTGTTCTGGCCCTACAGGAAACACAGTAGAGTAGAAGAGTGCTCTTTTCTCAAAAGCAGAGTGTGTTTCTTGTAAGGCGAGCTAGCGTTTGTTTCCCAGTCTTAAATCGCGTTGAATATCATGCAGTTTCTGGTTCTACGAGCAAGAATTGTTTTCTTTTAAGGAGAGTCACTATTGTGCTCCCATTGCCATACACAGTGCAAATAGCACTCGTGTCTGTACCCAGCAAGTACAGTGTATTGGACTGAAGGGGAGCTAATGTTCTTGTCAGTTGCCTAAGCAGAGTTGAACTAGATATGGCCCGTGTGTAGGAAGCACAGTTCTTTTCTTCTAAGCAAGCTCACTGTTCAGACCCCATAGGAAACACAGTAGAGTAGAAGAGTGACCTTTTCTCAAAAGCAGAGTGTGTTTCCTGTAAGGCGAGCTAGCGTTTGTTTCCCAGTCCTAAATGGAGTTGAATCACATGCAGTTTCTGGTTCTATGAGCAAGAGTTGTTTTCTGGTAAGAAGAGTCACTATTGCGCTCCCATTGTCATACACAGGGCAAATAGCACTCGCGTCTGTTCCCAGCAAGTACAGTGTATTGGACTGAAGAGGATCTACTGTTCTTGTCAGTTTCTTAAGCAGAGTTGAACGAGATATGGCCCATGTGTGTAGGAAGCACAGTTCTTTTGTACTCAGCAAGCTCACTGTTCTGGCCCTATAGGAAACACAGTAGAGTAGAAGAGTGCTCTTTCCTCAAAAGCAGAGTGTGTTTCTTGTAATGCGAGCTAGCGTTTGTTTCCCAGTCCTAAATGTGAGTTGAATCACATGCAGTTTCTGGTCTTACGAGCAGGAATTGTTTACTGGTAAGAAGAGTCACTATTGTGCTCCCACTGTCATACACAGGGCAAATAGCACTGGCGTCTGTTTCCAGCAAGTATAGTGTATTGGACTGAAGAGGAGCTATTGTTCTTGTCAGTTTCCTAAGCAGAGTTGAACTAGATATGGCCCGTGTGTGTAGGAAGCACAGTTCTTTTGTTCTGAGCAATCTCGCTGTTCGGACCCCATAGAAAACACCGTAGAGTAGAAGAGTGCCCTTTTCTCAAAAGCATAGTGTGTTTCTTGTAAGGCGAGCTAGTGTTTGTTTCCCTGTCCTAAATGGATTTGAATCACATGCAGTTTCTGGTCCAACGAGCAAGAGTTGTTTTCTGGTAAGAAGAGTCACTATTGTGCTCCCATTGTTATACACAGGGCAAATAGCACTGGTGTCTGTTCCCAGCAAGTACAGTGTATTGGACTGAAGAGGATCTACTGTTCTTGTCAGTTTCTTAAGCAGAGTTGAACGAGATATGGCCCATGTGTGTAGGAAGCACAGTTCTTTTGTACTCAGCAAGCTCACTGTTCTGGCCCTATAGGAAACACAGTAGAGTAGAAGAGTGCTCTTTCCTCAAAAGCAGAGTGTGTTTTTTGTAAGGCGACCTAGCGTTTGTTTCGCAGTCCTAAATGGAGTTGAATCACATGCAGTTTCCGTTCCTACGAGCAAGAGTTGTTTTCTGGTAATAAGAGTCACTATTGCGCTCCCATTGTCATACACAGGGCAAATAGCACTGGCCTCTGTTCTCAGCATGTACAGTGTATTGGACTGAAGAGGATCTACTGTTCTTGTCAGGATCCTAAGCAGAGTTGAACTAGATATGGCCCATGTGTGTAGGAAGCACAGTTCTTTTGTACTCAGCAAGCTCACTGTTCTGGCCCTACAGGAAACACAGTAGAGTAGAAGAGTGCTCTTTCCTCAAAAGCAGAGTGTGTTTCTTGTAAGGCGAGCTAGCGTTTGTTTCCCAGTCCTAAATGGAGTTGAATCACATGCAGTTTCCATTCCTACGAGCAAGAGTTGTTTTCTGGTAAGGAAAGTCACTATTGCGCTCCCATTTCCATACACAGTGCAAATAGCACTCGCGTCTGTTCCAAGCAAGTACAGTGTATTGGACTGAATAGGAGCTACTGTTCTTGTCAGTTTCCTAAGCAGCGTTGAACTAGATATGGCCCGTGTGTGTAGGAAGCACAGTTCTTTTGTTCTCATCAAGCTCACTGTTCGGACCCCATAGGAAACACAGTAGAGTAGAAGAGTGCTCTTTTCTCAAAAGCAGAGTGTGTTTCTTGTAAGGCGAGCTAGCGTTTGTTTCCCTGTCCTAAATGGAGTTGAATCACATGCAGTTTCTGGTCCAATGAGCAAGGGTTGTTTTCTGGTAAGAAGAGTCACTATTGCGCTCCCATTGCCATACACAGTGCAAATAGCACTGGCGTCTATACCCAGCATGTACAGCGTATTGGAATGAAGAGGATCTCCTGTTCTTTTCAGTTTCCTAAGCAGAGTTGAACTAGATATGGCCCGTGTGTGTAGGAAGCACAGTTCTTTTGTTCTGAACAAGCTCACTGTTTGGACCGCATAGGAAACACAGTAGAGTAGACGAGTGCTCTTTTCTCAAAAGCAGAGTGTGTTTCTTGTAAGGCGAGCTAGCGTTTGTTTCCTAGTCCTAAATGGATTTGAATCAAATGCAGTTTTTGGTCCTACGAGCAAGAGTTGTTTTCTGGTAAGAAGAGTCACTATTGTGCTGCCATTGCCATACACAGGACAAATAGCACTCGCGTCTGTTCCCAGCCAGTACAGTGTATTGGACTGAAGAGGAGCTACTGTTCTTGTCAGTTTCCTAAGCAGAGTTGAACTAGATATGGTCGGTGTGTGTAGGAAGCACAGTTCTTTTGTACTCAGCATGCTCACTGTTCTGGTCCTATAGGAAACACAGTAGAGTAGAAGAGTGCTCTTTAATCAAAAACAGAGTGTGTTTCTTGTAAGGCGAGCTAGCGTTTGTTTCCCAGTCATAAATGGAGTTGAATCACATGCAGTTTCCGTTCCTACGAGCAAGAGTTGTTTTCTGGTAAGAAGAGTCACTATTGCGCTCCCTTTGCCATGCACAGTGCAAATAGCACTCGCGTCTGTTCCCAGCAAGTACAGTGTATTGGACTGAAGAGGAGCTACTGTTCTTGTCAGTTTCCTAAGCAGAATTGAACTAGGTATGGCCCGTGTGTGTAGGAAGCACAGTTCTTTTGTACTCAGCAAGCTCACTGTTCTGGCCCTATAGGAAACACAGTAGAGTAGAAGAGTGCTCTTTCCTCAAAAGCAGAGTGTGTTTCTTGTAAGGCGAACTAGTGTTTGTTTCCCAGTCCTAAATGGAGTTGAATCACATGCAGTTTCTAGTCATACGAGCAAGAGTTGTTTTCTGGTAAGAAGAGTCACTATTGCGCTTCCACTGTCACACACAGGGCAAATAGCACTGGCGTCTGTTCCTAGCATGTACAGTCTATTGGACTGAAGAGGTTCTACTGTTCTTGTCAGTTTCCTAAGCAGAATAGAACAAGATATGACCCGTGTGTGTAGGAAGCACAGTTCTTTTGTTCTGAGCAAGCTCACTGTTTGGACCCCATAGGAAACACAGTAGAGTAGAAGAGTGCTCTTTTCTCAAAAGCAGAGTGTGTTTCTTGTAAGGCGAGCTAGTGTTTGTTTCCCAGTCCTAAATGGAGTTGAATCACATGCAGTTTCTGGTCCTACGAGCAAGGGTTGTTTTCTGGTAAGAAGAGTCACTATTGCGCTCCCATTGCCATACACAGTGCAAATAGCACTGGCGTCTGTACCCAGCATGTACAGCGTATTGGACTGAAGAGGATCTACTGTTCTTTTCAGTTTCCTAAGCAGAGTTGAACTAGATATGGCCCGTGTGTGTAGGAAGCACAGTTCTTTTGTTCTGAACAAGCTCACTGTTCGGACCCCATAGGAAACACAGTAGAGTAGAAGAGTGCCATTTTCTCAAAAGCAGAGTGTGTTTCTTGTAAGGCGAGCTAGCATTTGTTTCCCAGTCCTAAATGGAGTTCAATCAAATGCAGTTTTTGGTCCTACGAGCAAGAGTTGTTTTCTGGTAAGAAGAGTCACTATTGTGATCCCTTTGCCATACATAGTGCAAATAGCCCTCTCGTCTGTTCCCAGCAAGTACAGTGTATTGGACTGAAGAGGAGCTACTGTTCTTGTCAGTTTCCTAAGCAGAGTTGAACTAGATATGGCCCGTGTGTGTAGGAAGCACAGTTCTTTTGTTCTGAACAAGCTCACTGTTCGGACCCCATAGGAAACACAGTAGAGTAGAAGAGTGCTCTTTTCTCAAAAGCAGAGTGTGTTTCTTGTAAGGCGAGCTAGCGTTTGTTTCCCAGTCCTAAATGGAGTTGAATCACATGCAGTTTCTGGTCCTATGAGCAAGGGTTGTTTTCTGGTAAGAAGAGTCACTATTGCGCTCCCATTGCCATACACAGTGCAAATAGCACTGGCGTCTGTACCCAGCATGTACATCGTATTGGAATGAAGAGGATCTACTGTTCTTTTCAGTTTCCTAACCAGAGTTGAACTAGATATGGCCCGTGTGTGCAGGAAGCACAGTTCTTTTGTTCTGAACAAGCTCACTGTTCGGACTCCATAGGAAACACAGTAGAGTAGAAGAGTGCTCTTTTCTCAAAAGCAGAGTGTGTTTCTTGTAAGGCAAGCTAGCGTTTGTTTCCCAGTCATAAATGGAGTTGAATCAAATGCAGTTTTTGGTCCTACGAGCAAGAGTTGTTTTCTGGTAAGAAGAGTCACTATTGCGCTCCCTTTGCCATACATAGTGCAAATAGCCCTCTCGTCTGTTCCCAGCAAGTACAGTTTATTGGACTGAAGAGGAGCTACTGTTCTTGTCAGTTTCCTAAGCAGAGTTGAACTAGATATGGCCCGTGTGTGTAGGAAGCACAGTTCTTTTGTTCTCAGCAAGCTCACTGTTCGGACCCCACAGAAAACACAGTGGAGTAGAAGAGTGCTCTTTTCTCAAAAGCAGAGTGTGTTTCTTGTAAGGCGAGCTAGCGTTTGTTTCCCAGTCATAAATGGAGTTGAATCACATGCAGTTTTTGGTCCTACGAGCAAGAGTTGTTTTCTGGTAAGAAGAGTCACTATTGCGCTCCCATTGCCATACACAGTGCAAATAGCACTGGCGTCTGTACCCAGCATGTACAGCGTATTGGACTGAAGAGGATCTACTGTTCTTTTCAGTTTCCTAAGCAGAGTTGAACTAGGTATGGCCCGAGTGTGTAGGAAGCACAGCTCTTTTGTTCTGAGCAAGCTCACTGTTCGAACCTCATAGGAAACACAGTAGAGTAGAAGAGTGCTCTTTTCTCAAAAGCAGAGTGTGGTTCTTGTAAGGCGAGCTAGCGTTTGTTTCCCAGTCCTAAATGGAGTTGAATCACATGCAGTTTCTGGTCCTACGAGCAAGAGTTGTTTTCTGGTAAGAAGAGTCACTATTGCGCTCCCATTGTCACACACAGGGCAAATAGCACTGGCATCTGTTCCCAGCATGTACAGTCTATTGGACTGAAGAGTTTCTACTGTTCTTGTCAGTTTCCTAAGCAGAATTGAACAAGATATGGCCCGTGTGTGTAGGAAGCACAGTTCTTTTGTTCTGAGCAAGCTCACATTTCGAACCCCATAGGAAACACAGTAGAGTAGAAGAGTGCATTTTTCTCAAAAGCAGAGTGTGTTTCTTGTAAGGCGAGCTAGCGTTTGTTTCCCAGTCCTAAATGGAGTTGAAATACACATGCAGTTTCAGGTCCTACAAGCAAGTGTTGTTTTCTGGTAAGAAGAGTCACTATTGTGCTCCCTTTGACATACACAGTGCAAATAGCCCTTGTGTCTGTTCCCAGCAAGCACAGTGTATTGGACTGAAGCGGAGCTACTGTTCTTGTCTGTTTCCTAAGCAGAGTTGAACTAGATTTGGCCCATGTGTGTAGGAAGCACAGTTCTTTTGTACTGAGCAAGCTCACTGTTCTGGCCCTATAGGAAACACAGTAGAGTAGAAGAGTGCTCTTTCCTCAAAAGCAGAGTGTGTTTTTTGTAAGGCGAGCTAGCGTTTGTTGCGCAGTCCTAAATGGAGTTGAATCACATGCAATTTCCGTTCCTACGAGCAAGAGATGTTTTCTGGTAAGAATAGTCACTATTGCGCTCCCATTGCCATACACAGTGCAAATAGCACTCGCGTCTGTTCCCAGCAAGTACAGTGTATTGGACTGAAGAAGAGCTACTGTTCTTGTCAGTTTCCTAAACAGAATTGAACTAGATATGGCCCGTGTGTGTAGGAAGCACAGTTCTTTTGTTCTGAGCAAGCTCACTGTTTGGACCCCATAGGAAACACAGTAGAGTAGAAGAGTGCTCTTTTCTCAAAAGCAGAGTGTATTTCTTGTAAGGCGAGCTAGTGTTTGTTTCCCAGTCCTAAATGGAGTTGAATCACATGCAGTTTCTGGTCCTACGAGCAAGGGTTGTTTTCTGGTAAGAAGAGTCACTATTGCGCTCCCATTGCCATACCCAGTGCAAATAGCACTCGCGTCTGTTCCCAGCAAGTACAGTGTATTGGACTGAAGAAGAGCTACTGTTCTTGTCAGTTTCCTAAACAGAATTGAACTAGATATGGCCCGTGTGTGTAGGAAGCACAGTTCTTTTGTTCTGAGCAAGCTCACTGTTTGGACCCCATAGGAAACACAGTAGAGTAGAAGAGTGCTATTTTCTCAAAAGCAGAGTGTGTTTCTTGTAAGGCGAGCTAGCGTTTGTTTCCCAGTCCTAAATGGAGTTGAATCAAATGCAGTTATTGGTCCTATGAGCAAGAGTTGTTTTCTGGTAAGAAGAGTCACTATTGCGCTCCCTTTGCCATACACAGTGCAAATAGCCCTCGCGTCTGTTCCCAGCAAGTACAGTGTATTGGACTGAAGAGGAGCTACTGTTCTTGTCAGTTTCCTAAGCAGAGTTGAACTAGATATGGCCCATGTGTGTAGGAAGCACAGTTCATTTGTACTCAGCAAGCTCGCTGTTCTGGCCCTATAGTAAACACAGTAGAGTAGAAGAGTGCTCTTTCCTCAAAAGCAGAGTGTGTTTTTGTAAGGAGAGGTAGCGTTTGTTTCGCAGTTCTAAATGGAGTTGAATCACATGCAGTTTCCGTTCCAATGAGCAAGAGTTGTTTTCTGGTAAGGAAAGTCACTATTGCGCTCCCGTTGCCATACACAGTGCAAATAGCACTCGCGTCTGTTCCCAGCAAGTACAGTGTATTGGACTGAAGAGGATCTACTGCTCTTGTCAGTTTCCTAAGCAGAATTGAACTAGATTTGGCTCGTGTGTGTAGGAAGCTCAGTTCTGTTTTCTGAGCAAGCTCAGTGTTTGGAGCCCAAAGGAAACACAGTAGAGTAAAAGAGTGCTCTTTTCTCAAAAGCAGAGTGTGTTTCTTGTAAATCGAGCTAGCGTTTGTTTCCCAGGCCTAAATGGAGTTGAATCACATGCAGTTTCTGGTCCTACGAGCAAGAGTTGTTTTCTGGTAAGAAGAGTCACTATTGCACTCCCATTGCCATACACAGTGCAAATAGCACTGGCGTTTGTACCCAGCATGTACAGCGTATTGGACTGAAGAGTATCTACTGTTCTTGTCAGTTTCCTAAGCAGAATTGAACTAGATATGGCCCCTGTGTGTAGGAAGCACAGTTCTTTTGTTCTGAGCAAGCTCATTGTTCTGGCCCTATAGGAAACATAGTAGAGTAGAAGAGTGCTCTTTTCTCAAAAGCAGAGTGTGTTTCTTGTAAGGCGAGCTAGCGTTTGTTTCCCAGTCCTAAATGGGAGTAGAATCACATGCAGTTTCTGGTCCTACGAGCAAGAGTTGTTTTCTGGTAAGAAGAGTCACTATTGCGCTTCCACTGTCATACACAGGGAAAATAGCACTGGCGTCTGTTCCCAGCATGTACAGTGTATTGGACTGAAGAGGAGCTACTGTTCTTGTCAGTTTCTTAGCAGAGTTGAACTAGATATGGCCATGTGTGTAGGAAGCACAGTTCTTTTGTTCTGAGCAAGCTCACTGTTCGGACACCATAGGAAACACAGTAGAGTAGAAGAGTGCTCTTTTCTCAAAAGCAGAGTGTGTTTCTTGTAATGCGAGCTAGCGTTTGTTTCCCAGTCCTAAATGTGAGTTGAATCACATGCAGTTTCTGGTCTTACGAGCAAGAATTGTTTACTGGTAAGAAGAGTCACTATTGTGCTCCCACTGTCATACACAGGGCAAATAGCACTGGCGTCTGTTTCCAGCAAGTATAGTGTATTGGACTGAAGAGGAGCTATTGTTCTTGTCAGTTTCCTAAGCAGAGTTGAACTAGATATGGCCCGTGTGTGTAGGAAGCACAGTTCTTTTGTTCTGAGCAATCTCGCTGTTCGGACCCCATAGGAAACACCGTAGAGTAGAACAGTGCCCTTTTCTCAAAAGCATAGTGTGTTTCTTGTAAGGCGAGCTAGTGTTTGTTTCCCTGTCCTAAATGGATTTGAATCACATGCAGTTTCTGGTCCAACGAGCAAGAGTTGTTTTCTGGTAAGAAGAGTCACTATTGTGCTCCCATTGTCATACACAGGGCAAATAGCACTGGCGTCTGTTCCCAGCATGCACAGTGTATTGGACTGAAGAGGAGCTACTGTTTTTGTCAGTTTCCTAGGCAGAATTGAACTAGATATGGCCGTGTGTGTAGGAAGCACAGTTCTTTTGTTCTGAGCAAGCTCACTGTTCGGAACCCATAGGAAACACAGTAGAGTAGAAGAGTGCTCTTTTCTCAAAAGCAGAGTGTGTTTCTTGTAAGGCGAGCTAGCGTTTGTTTCCCAGTCTTAAATCGCGTTGAATATCATGCAGTTTCTGGTTCTACGAGCAAGAATTGTTTTCTTTTAAGGGGAGTCACTATTGTGCTCCCATTGCCATACACAGTGCAAATAGCACTCGTGTCTGTACCCAGCAAGTACAGTGTAATGGACTGAAGGGGAGCTAATGTTCTTGTCAGTTGCCTAAGCAGAGTTGAACTAGATATGGCCCGTGTGTAGGAAGCACAGTTCTTTTCTTCTGAGCAAGCTCACTGTTCGGACCCCATAGGAAACACAGTAGAGTAGAAGAGTGACCTTTTCTCAAAAGCAGAGTGTGTTTCCTGTAAGGCGAGCTAGCGTTTGTTTCCCAATCCTAAATGGAGTTGAATCACATGCAGTTTCTGGTCCTACGAGCAAGAGATGTTTTCTGGTAAGAATAGTCACTATTGAGCTCCCATTGCCATACACAGTGCAAATAGCACTCGCGTCTGTTCCCAGCAAGTACAGTGTATTGGACTGAAGAAGAGCTACTGTTCTTGTCAGTTTCCTAAACAGAATTGAACTAGATATGGCCCGTGTGTGTAGGAAGCACAGTTCTTTTTTTCTGAGCAAGCTCACTGTTTGGACCCCATAGGAAACACAGTAGAGTAGAAGAGTGCTCTTTTCTCAAAAGCAGAGTGTATTTCTTGTAAGGCGAGCTAGTGTTTGTTTCCCAGTCCTAAATGGAGTTGAATCACATGCAGTTTCTGGTCCTACGAGCAAGAGATGTTTTCTGGTAAGAATAGTCACTATTGCGCTCCCATTGCCATACACAGTGCAAATAGCACTCGCGTCTGTTCCCAGCAAGTACAGTGTATTGGACTGAAGAAGAGCTACTGTTCTTGTCAGTTTCCTAAACAGAATTGAACTAGATATGGCCCGTGTGTGTAGGAAGCACAGTTCTTTTGTTCTGAGCAAGCTCACTGTTTGGACCCCATAGGAAACACAGTAGAGTAGAAGAGTGCTCTTTTCTCAAAAGCAGAGTGTATTTCTTGTAAGGCGAGCTAGTGTTTGTTTCCCAGTCCTAAATGGAGTTGAATCACATGCAGTTTCTGGTCCTACGAGCAAGGGTTGTTTTCTGGTAAGAAGAGTCACTATTGTGCTCCCATTGCCATACACAGTGCAAATAGCACTCGCGTCTGTTCCCAGCAAGTACAGTGTATTGGACTGAAGAAGAGCTACTGTTCTTGTCAGTTTCCTAAGCAGAATTGAACTAGATATGGCCCGTGTGTGTAGGAAGCACAGTTCTTTTGTTCTGAGCAAGCTCACTGTTTGGACCCCATAGGAAACACAGTAGAGTAGAAGAGTGCTATTTTCTCAAAAGCAGAGTGTGTTTCTTGTAAGGCGAGCTAGCGTTTGTTTCCCAGTCCTAAATGGAGTTGAATCAAATGCAGTTTTTGGTCCTATGAGCAAGAGTTGTTTTCTGGTAAGAAGAGTCACTATTGCGCTCCCTTTGCTATACACAGTGCAAATAGCCCTCGCGTCTGTTCCCAGCAAGTACAGTGTATTGGACTGAAGAGTAGCTACTGTTCTTGTCAGTTTCCTAAGCAGAGTTGAACTAGATATGGCCCATGTGTGTAGGAAGCACAGTTCATTTGTACTCAGCAAGCTCACTGTTCTGGACCTATAGGAAACACAGTAGAGTAGAAGAGTGCTCTTTCCTCAAAAGCAGAGTGTGTTTTTGTAAGGCGAGGTAGCGTTTGTTTCGCAGTCCTAAATGGAGTTGAATCACATTCAGTTTCCGTTCCAATGAGCAAGAGTTGTTTTCTGGTAAGGAAAGTCACTATTGCGCTCCCGTTGCCATACACAGTGCAAATAGCACTCGCGTCTGTTCCCAGCAAGTACAGTGTATTGGACTGAAGAGGATCTACTGCTCTTGTCAGTTTCCTAAGCAGAATTGAACTAGATTTGGCTCGTGTGTGTAGGAAGCACAGTTCTTTTGTTCTGAGCAAGCTCAGTGTTTGGAGCCCATAGGAAACACAGTAGAGTAAAAGAGTGCTCTTTTCTCAAAAGCATAGTGTGTTACTTGTAAATCGAGCTAGCGTTTGTTTCCCAGTCCTAAATGGAGTTGAATCACATGCAGTTTCTGGTCCTACGAGCAAGAGTTGTTTTCTGGTAAGAAGAGTCACTATTGCACTCCCATTGCCATACACAGTGCAAATAGCACTGGCGTTTGTACCCAGCATGTACAGCGTATTGGACTGAAGAGGATCTACTGTTCTTGTCAGTTTCCTAAGCAGAATTGAACTAGATATGGCCCGTGTGTGTAGGAAGCACAGTTCTTTTGTTCTGAGCAAGCTCATTGTTCTGGCCCTATAGGAAACATAGTAGAGTAGAAGAGTGCTCTTTTCTCAAAAGCAGAGTGTGTTTCTTGTAAGGCGAGCTAGCGTTTGTTTCCCAGTCCTAAATGGGAGTAGAATCACATGCAGTTTCTGGTCCTACGAGCAAGAGTTGTTTTCTGGTAAGAAGAGTCACTATTGCGCTTCCACTGTCATACACAGGGAAAATAGCACTGGCGTCTGTTCCCAGCATGTACAGTGTATTGGACTGAAGAGGAGCTACTGTTCTTGTCAGTTTCCTAAGCAGAGTTGAACTAGATATGGCCATGTGTGTAGGGAGCACAGTTCTTTTGTTCTGAGCAAGCTCACTGTTCGGACACCATAGGAAACACAGTAGAGTAGAAGAGTGCTCTTTTCTCAAAAGCAGAGTGTGTTTCTTGTAAGGCGAGCTAGCGTTTGTTTCCCAGTCTTAAATCGCGTTGAATATCATGCAGTTTCTGGTTCTACGAGCAAGAATTGTTTTCTTTTAAGGAGAGTCACTATTGTGCTCCCATTGCCATACACAGTGCAAATAGCACTCGTGTCTGTACCCAGCAAGTACAGTGGATTGGACTGAAGGGGAGCTAATGTTCTTGTCAGTTGCCTAAGCAGAGTTGAACTAGATATGGCCCGTGTGTAGGAAGCACAGTTCTTTTCTTCTGAGCAAGCTCACTGTTCGGACCCCATAGGAAACACAGTAGAGTAGAAGAGTGACCTTTTCTCAAAAGCAGAGTGTGTTTCCTGTAAGGCGAGCTAGCGTTTGTTTCCCAGTCCTAAATGGAGTTGAATCACATGCAGTTTCTGGTTCTATGAGCAAGAGTTGTTTTCTGGTAAGAAGAGTCACTATTGCGCTCCCATTGTCATAAACAGGGCAAATAGCACTCGCGTCTGTTCCCAGCAAGTACAGTGTATTGGACTGAAGAGGATCTACTGTTCTTGTCAGTTTCTTAAGCAGTTTTGAACGAGATATGGCCCATGTGTGTAGGAAGCACAGTTCTTTTGTACTCAGCAAGCTCACTGTTCTGGCCCTACAGGAAACACAGTAGAGTAGAAGAGTGCTCTTTTCTCAAAAGCAGAGTGTGTTTCTTGTAAGGCGAGCTAGCGTTTGTTTCCCAGTCTTAAATCGCGTTGAATATCATGCAGTTTCTGGTTCTACGAGCAAGAATTGTTTTCTTTTAAGGAGAGTCACTATTGTGCTCCCATTGCCATACACAGTGCAAATAGCACTCGTGTCTGTACCCAGCAAGTACAGTGTATTGGACTGAAGGGGAGCTAATGTTCTTGTCAGTTGCCTAAGCAGAGTTGAACTAGATATGGCCCGTGTGTAGGAAGCACAGTTCTTTTCTTCTAAGCAAGCTCACTGTTCAGACCCCATAGGAAACACAGTAGAGTAGAAGAGTGACCTTTTCTCAAAAGCAGAGTGTGTTTCCTGTAAGGCGAGCTAGCGTTTGTTTCCCAGTCCTAAATGGAGTTGAATCACATGCAGTTTCTGGTTCTATGAGCAAGAGTTGTTTTCTGGTAAGAAGAGTCACTATTGCGCTCCCATTGTCATACACAGGGCAAATAGCACTCGCGTCTGTTCCCAGCAAGTACAGTGTATTGGACTGAAGAGGATCTACTGTTCTTGTCAGTTTCTTAAGCAGAGTTGAACGAGATATGGCCCATGTGTGTAGGAAGCACAGTTCTTTTGTACTCAGCAAGCTCACTGTTCTGGCCCTATAGGAAACACAGTAGAGTAGAAGAGTGCTCTTTCCTCAAAAGCAGAGTGTGTTTCTTGTAATGCGAGCTAGCGTTTGTTTCCCAGTCCTAAATGTGAGTTGAATCACATGCAGTTTCTGGTCTTACGAGCAGGAATTGTTTACTGGTAAGAAGAGTCACTATTGTGCTCCCACTGTCATACACAGGGCAAATAGCACTGGCGTCTGTTTCCAGCAAGTATAGTGTATTGGACTGAAGAGGAGCTATTGTTCTTGTCAGTTTCCTAAGCAGAGTTGAACTAGATATGGCCCGTGTGTGTAGGAAGCACAGTTCTTTTGTTCTGAGCAATCTCGCTGTTCGGACCCCATAGAAAACACCGTAGAGTAGAAGAGTGCCCTTTTCTCAAAAGCATAGTGTGTTTCTTGTAAGGCGAGCTAGTGTTTGTTTCCCTGTCCTAAATGGATTTGAATCACATGCAGTTTCTGGTCCAACGAGCAAGAGTTGTTTTCTGGTAAGAAGAGTCACTATTGTGCTCCCATTGTTATACACAGGGCAAATAGCACTGGTGTCTGTTCCCAGCAAGTACAGTGTATTGGACTGAAGAGGATCTACTGTTCTTGTCAGTTTCTTAAGCAGAGTTGAACGAGATATGGCCCATGTGTGTAGGAAGCACAGTTCTTTTGTACTCAGCAAGCTCACTGTTCTGGCCCTATAGGAAACACAGTAGAGTAGAAGAGTGCTCTTTCCTCAAAAGCAGAGTGTGTTTTTTGTAAGGCGACCTAGCGTTTGTTTCGCAGTCCTAAATGGAGTTGAATCACATGCAGTTTCCGTTCCTACGAGCAAGAGTTGTTTTCTGGTAATAAGAGTCACTATTGCGCTCCCATTGTCATACACAGGGCAAATAGCACTGGCCTCTGTTCTCAGCATGTACAGTGTATTGGACTGAAGAGGATCTACTGTTCTTGTCAGGATCCTAAGCAGAGTTGAACTAGATATGGCCCATGTGTGTAGGAAGCACAGTTCTTTTGTACTCAGCAAACTCACTGTTCTGGCCCTACAGGAAACACAGTAGAGTAGAAGAGTGCTCTTTCCTCAAAAGCAGAGTGTGTTTCTTGTAAGGCGAGCTAGCGTTTGTTTCCCAGTCCTAAATGGAGTTGAATCACATGCAGTTTCCATTCCTACGAGCAAGAGTTGTTTTCTGGTAAGGAAAGTCACTATTGCGCTCCCATTTCCATACACAGTGCAAATAGCACTCGCGTCTGTTCCAAGCAAGTACAGTGTATTGGACTGAATAGGAGCTACTGTTCTTGTCAGTTTCCTAAGCAGCGTTGAAATAGATATGGCCCGTGTGTGTAGGAAGCACAGTTCTTTTGTTCTCATCAAGCTCACTGTTCGGACCCCATAGGAAACACAGTAGAGTAGAAGAGTGCTCTTTTCTCAAAAGCAGAGTGTGTTTCTTGTAAGGCGAGCTAGCGTTTGTTTCCCTGTCCTAAATGGAGTTGAATCACATGCAGTTTCTGGTCCAATGAGCAAGGGTTGTTTTCTGGTAAGAAGAGTCACTATTGCGCTCCCATTGCCATACACAGTGCAAATAGCACTGGCGTCTATACCCAGCATGTACAGCGTATTGGAATGAAGAGGATCTCCTGTTCTTTTCAGTTTCCTAAGCAGAGTTGAACTAGATATGGCCCGTGTGTGTAGGAAGCACAGTTCTTTTGTTCTGAACAAGCTCACTGTTTGGACCGCATAGGAAACACAGTAGAGTAGACGAGTGCTCTTTTCTCAAAAGCAGAGTGTGTTTCTTGTAAGGCGAGCTAGCGTTTGTTTCCTAGTCCTAAATGGATTTGAATCAAATGCAGTTTTTGGTCCTACGAGCAAGAGTTGTTTTCTGGTAAGAAGAGTCACTATTGTGCTGCCATTGCCATACACAGGACAAATAGCACTCGCGTCTGTTCCCAGCCAGTACAGTGTATTGGACTGAAGAGGAGCTACTGTTCTTGTCAGTTTCCTAAGCAGAGTTGAACTAGATATGGTCGGTGTGTGTAGGAAGCACAGTTCTTTTGTACTCAGCATGCTCACTGTTCTGGTCCTATAGGAAACACAGTAGAGTAGAAGAGTGCTCTTTAATCAAAAACAGAGTGTGTTTCTTGTAAGGCGAGCTAGCGTTTGTTTCCCAGTCATAAATGGAGTTGAATCACATGCAGTTTCCGTTCCTACGAGCAAGAGTTGTTTTCTGGTAAGAAGAGTCACTATTGCGCTCCCTTTGCCATGCACAGTGCAAATAGCACTCGCGTCTGTTCCCAGCAAGTACAGTGTATTGGACTGAAGAGGAGCTACTGTTCTTGTCAGTTTCCTAAGCAGAATTGAACTAGGTATGGCCCGTGTGTGTAGGAAGCACAGTTCTTTTGTACTCAGCAAGCTCACTGTTCTGGCCCTATAGGAAACACAGTAGAGTAGAAGAGTGCTCTTTCCTCAAAAGCAGAGTGTGTTTCTTGTAAGGCGAACTAGTGTTTGTTTCCCAGTCCTAAATGGAGTTGAATCACATGCAGTTTCTAGTCATACGAGCAAGAGTTGTTTTCTGGTAAGAAGAGTCACTATTGCGCTTCCACTGTCACACACAGGGCAAATAGCACTGGCGTCTGTTCCTAGCATGTACAGTCTATTGGACTGAAGAGGTTCTACTGTTCTTGTCAGTTTCCTAAGCAGAATAGAACAAGATATGACCCGTGTGTGTAGGAAGCACAGTTCTTTTGTTCTGAGCAAGCTCACTGTTTGGACCCCATAGGAAACACAGTAGAGTAGAAGAGTGCTCTTTTCTCAAAAGCAGAGTGTGTTTCTTGTAAGGCGAGCTAGCATTTGTTTCCCAGTCCTAAATGGAGTTCAATCAAATGCAGTTTTTGGTCCTACGAGCAAGAGTTGTTTTCTGGTAAGAAGAGTCACTATTGTGATCCCTTTGCCATACATAGTGCAAATAGCCCTCTCGTCTGTTCCCAGCAAGTACAGTGTATTGGACTGAAGAGGAGCTACTGTTCTTGTCAGTTTCCTAAGCAGAGTTGAACTAGATATGGCCCGTGTGTGTAGGAAGCACAGTTCTTTTGTTCTGAACAAGCTCACTGTTCGGACCCCATAGGAAACACAGTAGAGTAGAAGAGTGCTCTTTTCTCAAAAGCAGAGTGTGTTTCTTGTAAGGCGAGCTAGCGTTTGTTTCCCAGTCCTAAATGGAGTTGAATCACATGCAGTTTCTGGTCCTATGAGCAAGGGTTGTTTTCTGGTAAGAAGAGTCACTATTGCGCTCCCATTGCCATACACAGTGCAAATAGCACTGGCGTCTGTACCCAGCATGTACATCGTATTGGAATGAAGAGGATCTACTGTTCTTTTCAGTTTCCTAACCAGAGTTGAACTAGATATGGCCCGTGTGTGCAGGAAGCACAGTTCTTTTGTTCTGAACAAGCTCACTGTTCGGACTCCATAGGAAACACAGTAGAGTAGAAGAGTGCTCTTTTCTCAAAAGCAGAGTGTGTTTCTTGTAAGGCGAGCTAGCGTTTGTTTCCCAGTCATAAATGGAGTTGAATCAAATGCAGTTTTTGGTCCTACGAGCAAGAGTTGTTTTCTGGTAAGAAGAGTCACTATTGCGCTCCCTTTGCCATACATAGTGCAAATAGCCCTCTCGTCTGTTCCCAGCAAGTACAGTTTATTGGACTGAAGAGGAGCTACTGTTCTTGTCAGTTTCCTAAGCAGAGTTGAACTAGATATGGCCCGTGTGTGTAGGAAGCACAGTTCTTTTGTTCTCAGCAAGCTCACTGTTCGGACCCCACAGAAAACACAGTGGAGTAGAAGAGTGCTCTTTTCTCAAAAGCAGAGTGTGTTTCTTGTAAGGCGAGCTAGCGTTTGTTTCCCAGTCATAAATGGAGTTGAATCACATGCAGTTTTTGGTCCTACGAGCAAGAGTTGTTTTCTGGTAAGAAGAGTCACTATTGCGCTCCCATTGCCATACACAGTGCAAATAGCACTGGCGTCTGTACCCAGCATGTACAGCGTATTGGACTGAAGAGGATCTACTGTTCTTTTCAGTTTCCTAAGCAGAGTTGAACTAGGTATGGCCCGTGTGTGTAGGAAGCACAGCTCTTTTGTTCTGAGCAAGCTCACTGTTCGAACCTCATAGGAAACACAGTAGAGTAGAAGAGTGCTCTTTTCTCAAAAGCAGAGTGTGTTTCTTGTAAGGCGAGCTAGCGTTTGTTTCCCAGTCCTAAATGGAGTTGAATCACATGCAGTTTCTGGTCCTACGAGCAAGAGTTGTTTTCTGGTAAGAAGAGTCACTATTGCGCTCCCATTGTCACACACAGGGCAAATAGCACTGGCATCTGTTCCCAGCATGTACAGTCTATTGGACTGAAGAGTTTCTACTGTTCTTGTCAGTTTCCTAAGCAGAATTGAACAAGATATGGCCCGTGTGTGTAGGAAGCACAGTTCTTTTGTTCTGAGCAAGCTCACATTTCGAACCCCATAGGAAACACAGTAGAGTAGAAGAGTGCATTTTTCTCAAAAGCAGAGTGTGTTTCTTGTAAGGCGAGCTAGCGTTTGTTTCCCAGTCCTAAATGGAGTTGAAATACACATGCAGTTTCAGGTCCTACAAGCAAGTGTTGTTTTCTGGTAAGAAGAGTCACTATTGTGCTCCCTTTGACATACACAGTGCAAATAGCCCTTGTGTCTGTTCCCAGCAAGCACAGTGTATTGGACTGAAGCGGAGCTACTGTTCTTGTCTGTTTCCTAAGCAGAGTTGAACTAGATTTGGCCCATGTGTGTAGGAAGCACAGTTCTTTTGTACTGAGCAAGCTCACTGTTCTGGCCCTATAGGAAACACAGTAGAGTAGAAGATTGCTCTTTCCTCAAAAGCAGAGTGTGTTTTTTGTAAGGCGAGCTAGCGTTTGTTGCGCAGTCCTAAATGGAGTTGAATCACATGCAATTTCCGTTCCTACGAGCAAGAGTTGTTTTCTGGTAAGGAAAGTCACTATTGTGCTCCCATTGCCATACACAGTGCAAATAGCACTGGCGTCTGTACCCAGCATGTACAGTGTATTGGACTGAAGAGGATCTACTGTCCTTGTCAGTTTCCTAAGCAGAATTGAACTAGATATGGCCCGTGTGTGTAGGAAGCACAGTTCTTTTGTTCTGAGCAAGCTCCCTGTTCTGGCCCTAGAGGAAACACAGTAGAGTAGAAGAGTGCTCTTTTCTCAAAAGCAGAGTGTGTTTCTTGTAAGTCGAGCTAGCGTTTGTTTCCCAGTCCTAAATGGAGTTGAATCACATGCAGTTTCTGGTCCTACGAGCAAGAGATGTTTTCTGGTAAGAATAGTCACTATTGCGCTCCCATTGCCATACACAGTGCAAATAGCACTCGCGTCTGTTCCCAGCAAGTACAGTGTATTGGACTGAAGAAGAGCTACTGTTCTTGTCAGTTTCCTAAACAGAATTGAATTAGATATGGCCCGTGTGTGTAGGAAGCACAGTTCTTTTGTTCTGAGCAAGCTCACTGTTTGGACCCCATAGGAAACACAGTAGAGTAGAAGAGTGCTCTTTTCTCAAAAGCAGAGTGTATTTCTTGTAAGGCGAGCTAGTGTTTGTTTCCCAGTCCTAAATGGAGTTGAATCACATGCAGTTTCTGGTCCTACGAGCAAGGGTTGTTTTCTGGTAAGAAGAGTCACTATTGCGCTCCCATTGCCATACCCAGTGCAAATAGCACTCGCGTCTGTTCCCAGCAAGTACAGTGTATTGGACTGAAGAAGAGCTACTGTTCTTGTCAGTTTCCTAAACAGAATTGAACTAGATATGGCCCGTGTGTGTAGGAAGCACAGTTCTTTTGTTCTGAGCAAGCTCACTGTTTGGACCCCATAGGAAACACAGTAGAGTAGAAGAGTGCTATTTTCTCAAAAGCAGAGTGTGTTTCTTGTAAGGCGAGCTAGCGTTTGTTTCCCAGTCCTAAATGGAGTTGAATCAAATGCAGTTTTTGGTCCTATGAGCAAGAGTTGTTTTCTGGTAAGAAGAGTCACTATTGCGCTCCCTTTGCCATACACAGTGCAAATAGCCCTCGCGTCTGTTCCCAGCAAGTACAGTGTATTGGACTGAAGAGGAGCTACTGTTCTTGTCAGTTTCCTAAGCAGAGTTGAACTAGATATGGCCCATGTGTGTAGGAAGCACAGTTCATTTGTACTCAGCAAGCTCGCTGTTCTGGCCCTATAGTAAACACAGTAGAGTAGAAGAGTGCTCTTTCCTCAAAAGCAGAGTGTGTTTTTGTAAGGCGAGGTAGCGTTTGTTTCGCAGTTCTAAATGGAGTTGAATCACATGCAGTTTCCGTTCCAATGAGCAAGAGTTGTTTTCTGGTAAGGAAAGTCACTCTTGCGCTCCCGTTGCCATACACAGTGCAAATAGCACTCGCGTCTGTTCCCAGCAAGTACAGTGTATTGGACTGAAGAGGATCTACTGCTCTTGTCAGTTTTCCTAAGCAGAATTGAACTAGATTTGGCTCGTGTGTGTAGGAAGCTCAGTTCTGTTTTTCTGAGCAAGCTCAGTGTTTGGAGCCCAAAGGAAACACAGTAGAGTAAAAGAGTACTCTTTTCTCAAAAGCAGAGTGTGTTTTCTTGTAAATCGAGCTAGCGTTTGTTTCCCAGGCCTAAATGGAGTTGAATCACATGCAGTTTCTGGTCCTACGAGCAAGAGTTGTTTTCTGGTAAGAAGAGTCACTATTGCACTCCCATTGCCATACACAGTGCAAATAGCACTGGCGTTTGTACCCAGCATGTACAGCGTATTGGACTGAAGAGTATCTACTGTTCTTGTCAGTTTCCTAAGCAGAATTGAACTAGATATGGCCCCTGTGTGTAGGAAGCACAGTTCTTTTGTTCTGAGCAAGCTCATTGTTCTGGCCCTATAGGAAACATAGTAGAGTAGAAGAGTGCTCTTTTCTCAAAAGCAGAGTGTGTTTCTTGTAAGGCGAGCTAGCGTTTGTTTCCCAGTCCTAAATGGGAGTAGAATCACATGCAGTTTCTGGTCCTACGAGCAAGAGTTGTTTTCTGGTAAGAAGAGTCACTATTGCGCTTCCACTGTCATACACAGGGAAAATAGCACTGGCGTCTGTTCCCAGCATGTACAGTGTATTGGACTGAAGAGGAGCTACTGTTCTTGTCAGTTTCTTAGCAGAGTTGAACTAGATATGGCCATGTGTGTAGGAAGCACAGTTCTTTTGTTCTGAGCAAGCTCACTGTTCGGACACCATAGGAAACACAGTAGAGTAGAAGAGTGCTCTTTTCTCAAAAGCAGAGTGTGTTTCTTGTAATGCGAGCTAGCGTTTGTTTCCCAGTCCTAAATGTGAGTTGAATCACATGCAGTTTCTGGTCTTACGAGCAAGAATTGTTTACTGGTAAGAAGAGTCACTATTGTGCTCCCACTGTCATACACAGGGCAAATAGCACTGGCGTCTGTTTCCAGCAAGTATAGTGTATTGGACTGAAGAGGAGCTATTGTTCTTGTCAGTTTCCTAAGCAGAGTTGAACTAGATATGGCCCGTGTGTGTAGGAAGCACAGTTCTTTTGTTCTGAGCAATCTCGCTGTTCGGACCCCATAGGAAACACCGTAGAGTAGAACAGTGCCCTTTTCTCAAAAGCATAGTGTGTTTCTTGTAAGGCGAGCTAGTGTTTGTTTCCCTGTCCTAAATGGATTTGAATCACATGCAGTTTCTGGTCCAACGAGCAAGAGTTGTTTTCTGGTAAGAAGAGTCACTATTGTGCTCCCATTGTCATACACAGGGCAAATAGCACTGGCGTCTGTTCCCAGCATGCACAGTGTATTGGACTGAAGAGGAGCTACTGTTTTTGTCAGTTTCCTAGGCAGAATTGAACTAGATATGGCCGTGTGTGTAGGAAGCACAGTTCTTTTGTTCTGAGCAAGCTCACTGTTCGGAACCCATAGGAAACACAGTAGAGTAGAAGAGTGCTCTTTTCTCAAAAGCAGAGTGTGTTTCTTGTAAGGCGAGCTAGCGTTTGTTTCCCAGTCTTAAATCGCGTTGAATATCATGCAGTTTCTGGTTCTACGAGCAAGAATTGTTTTCTTTTAAGGGGAGTCACTATTGTGCTCCCATTGCCATACACAGTGCAAATAGCACTCGTGTCTGTACCCAGCAAGTACAGTGTAATGGACTGAAGGGGAGCTAATGTTCTTGTCAGTTGCCTAAGCAGAGTTGAACTAGATATGGCCCGTGTGTAGGAAGCACAGTTCTTTTCTTCTGAGCAAGCTCACTGTTCGGACCCCATAGGAAACACAGTAGAGTAGAAGAGTGACCTTTTCTCAAAAGCAGAGTGTGTTTCCTGTAAGGCGAGCTAGCGTTTGTTTCCCAGTCCTAAATGGAGTTGAATCACATGCAGTTTCTGGTTCTATGAGCAAGAGTTGTTTTCTGGTAAGAAGAGTCACTATTGCGCTCCCATTGTCATACACAGGGAAAATAGCACTCGCGTCTGTTCCCAGCAAGTACAGTGTATTGGACTGGAGAGGATCTACTGTCCTTGTCAGTTTCCTAAGCAGAATTGAACTAGATATGGCCCGTGTGTGTAGGAAGCACAGTTCTTTTGTTCTGAGCAAGCTCCCTGTTCTGGCCCTATAGGAAACACAGTAGAGTAGAAGAGTGCTCTTTTCTCAAAAGCAGAGTGTGTTTCTTGTAAGTCGAGCTAGCGTTTGTTTCCCAGTCCTAAATGGAGTTGAATCACATGCAGTTTCTGGTCCTACGAGCAAGAGATGTTTTCTGGTAAGAATAGTCACTATTGAGCTCCCATTGCCATACACAGTGCAAATAGCACTCGCGTCTGTTCCCAGCAAGTACAGTGTATTGGACTGAAGAAGAGCTACTGTTCTTGTCAGTTTCCTAAACAGAATTGAACTAGATATGGCCCGTGTGTGTAGGAAGCACAGTTCTTTTTTTCTGAGCAAGCTCACTGTTTGGACCCCATAGTAAACACAGTAGAGTAGAAGAGTGCTCTTTTCTCAAAAGCAGAGTGTATTTCTTGTAAGGCGAGCTAGTGTTTGTTTCCCAGTCCTAAATGGAGTTGAATCACATGCAGTTTCTGGTCCTACGAGCAAGAGATGTTTTCTGGTAAGAATAGTCACTATTGCGCTCCCATTGCCATACACAGTGCAAATAGCACTCGCGTCTGTTCCCAGCAAGTACAGTGTATTGAACTGAAGAAGAGCTACTGTTCTTGTCAGTTTCCTAAACAGAATTGAACTAGATATGGCCCGTGTGTGTAGGAAGCACAGTTCTTTTGTTCTGAGCAAGCTCACTGTTTGGACCCCATAGGAAACACAGTAGAGTAGAAGAGTGCTCTTTTCTCAAAAGCAGAGTGTATTTCTTGTAAGGCGAGCTAGTGTTTGTTTCCCAGTCCTAAATGGAGTTGAATCACATGCAGTTTCTGATCCTACGAGCAAGGGTTGTTTTCTGGTAAGAAGAGTCACTATTGCGCTCCCATTGCCATACACAGTGCAAATAGCACTCGCGTCTGTTCCCAGCAAGTACAGTGTATTGGACTGAAGAAGAGCTACTGTTCTTGTCAGTTTCCTAAGCAGAATTGAACTAGATATGGCCCGTGTGTGTAGGAAGCACAGTTCTTTTGTTCTGAGCAAGCTCACTGTTTGGACCCCATAGGAAACACAGTAGAGTAGAAGAGTGCTATTTTCTCAAAAGCAGAGTGTGTTTCTTGTAAGGCGAGCTAGCGTTTGTTTCCCAGTCCTAAATGGAGTTGAATCAAATGCAGTTTTTGGTCCTATGAGCAAGAGTTGTTTTCTGGTAAGAAGAGTCACTATTGCGCTCCCTTTGCTATACACAGTGCAAATAGCCCTCGCGTCTGTTCCCAGCAAGTACAGTGTATTGGACTGAAGAGTAGCTACTGTTCTTGTCAGTTTCCTAAGCAGAGTTGAACTAGATATGGCCCATGTGTGTAGGAAGCACAGTTCATTTGTACTCAGCAAGCTCACTGTTCTGGACCTATAGGAAACACAGTAGAGTAGAAGAGTGCTCTTTCCTCAAAAGCAGAGTGTGTTTTTGTAAGGCGAGGTAGCGTTTGTTTCGCAGTCCTAAATGGAGTTGAATCACATTCAGTTTCCGTTCCAATGAGCAAGAGTTGTTTTCTGGTAAGGAAAGTCACTATTGCGCTCCCGTTGCCATACACAGTGCAAATAGCACTCGCGTCTGTTCCCAGCAAGTACAGTGTATTGGACTGAAGAGGATCTACTGCTCTTGTCAGTTTCCTAAGCAGAATTGAACTAGATTTGGCTCGTGTGTGTAGGAAGCACAGTTCTTTTGTTCTGAGCAAGCTCAGTGTTTGGAGCCCATAGGAAACACAGTAGAGTAAAAGAGTGCTCTTTTCTCAAAAGCATAGTGTGTTTCTTGTAAATCGAGCTAGCGTTTGTTTCCCAGTCCTAAATGGAGTTGAATCACATGCAGTTTCTGGTCCTACGAGCAAGAGTTGTTTTCTGGTAAGAAGAGTCACTATTGCACTCCCATTGCCATACACAGTGCAAATAGCACTGGCGTTTGTACCCAGCATGTACAGCGTATTGGACTGAAGAGGATCTACTGTTCTTGTCAGTTTCCTAAGCAGAATTGAACTAGATATGGCCCGTGTGTGTAGGAAGCACAGTTCTTTTGTTCTGAGCAAGCTCATTGTTCTGGCCCTATAGGAAACATAGTAGAGTAGAAGAGTGCTCTTTTCTCAAAAGCAGAGTGTGTTTCTTGTAAGGCGAGCTAGCGTTTGTTTCCCAGTCCTAAATGGGAGTAGAATCACATGCAGTTTCTGGTCCTACGAGCAAGAGTTGTTTTCTGGTAAGAAGAGTCACTATTGCGCTTCCACTGTCATACACAGGGAAAATAGCACTGGCGTCTGTTCCCAGCATGTACAGTGTATTGGACTGAAGAGGAGCTACTGTTCTTGTCAGTTTCCTAAGCAGAGTTGAACTAGATATGGCCATGTGTGTAGGGAGCACAGTTCTTTTGTTCTGAGCAAGCTCACTGTTCAGACACCATAGGAAACACAGTAGAGTAGAAGAGTGCTCTTTTCTCAAAAGCAGAGTGTGTTTCTTGTAATGCGAGCTAGCGTTTGTTTCCCAGTCCTAAATGTGAGTTGAATCACATGCAGTTTCTGGTCTTACGAGCAAGAATTGTTTACTGGTAAGAAGAGTCACTATTGTGCTCCCACTGTCATACACAGGGCAAATAGCACTGGCGTCTGTTTCCAGCAATATAGTGTATTGGACTGAAGAGGAGCTATTGTTCTTCTCAGTTTCCTAAGCAGAGTTGAACTAGATATGGCCCGTGTGTAGGAAGCACAGTTCTTTTGTTCTGAGCAATCTCGCTGTTCGGACCCCATAGTAAACACCGTAGAGTAGAACAGTGCCCTTTTCTCAAAAGCAGAGTGTGTTTCTTGTAAGGCGAGCTAGCGTTTGTTTCCATTCTTAAATCGCGTTGAATATCATGCAGTTTCTGGTTCTACGAGCAAGAATTGTTTTCTTTTAAGGAGAGTCACTATTGTGCTCCCATTGCCATACACAGTGCAAATAGCACTCGTGTCTGTACCCAGCAAGTACAGTGTATTGGACTGAAGGGGAGCTAATGTTCTTGTCAGTTGCCTAAGCAGAGTTGAACTAGATATGGCCCGTGTGTAGGAAGCACAGTTCTTTTCTTCTGAGCAAGCTCACTGTTCGGACCCCATAGGAAACACAGTAGAGTAGAAGAGTGACCTTTTCTCAAAAGCAGAGTGTGTTTCCTGTAAGGCGAGCTAGCGTTTGTTTCCCAGTCCTAAATGGAGTTGAATCACATGCAGTTTCTGGTTCTATGAGCAAGAGTTGTTTTCTGGTAAGAAGAGTCACTATTGCGCTCCCATTGTCATACACAGGGCAAATAGCACTCGCGTCTGTTCCCAGCAAGTACAGTGTATTGGACTGAAGAGGATCTACTGTTCTTGTCAGTTTCTTAAGCAGAGTTGAACTAGATATGGCCCATGTGTGTAGGAAGCACAGTTCTTTTGTACTCAGCAAGCTCACTGTTCTGGCCCTATAGGAAACACAGTAGAGTAGAAGAGTGCTCTTTCCTCAAAAGCAGAGTGTGTTTCTTGTAAGGCGAGCTAGCGTTTGTTTCCCAGCACTAAATTGGAGTAGAATCACATGCATTTTCTGGTCCTACGAGCAAGAGTTGTTTTCTGGTAAGAAGAGTCACTATTGCGCTTCCACTGTCATACACAGGGCAAATAGCACAGGCCTCTGTTCTCAGCATGTACAGTGTATTGGACTGAAGAGGATCTACTGTTCTTGTCAGGATCCTAAGCAGAGTTGAACTAGATATGGCCCATGTGTGTAGGAAGCACAGTTCTTTTGTACTCAGCAAGCTCACTGTTCTGGCCCTACAGGAAACACAGTAGAGTAGAAGAGTGCTCTTTCCTCCAAAGCAGAGTGTTTTTCTTGTAAGGCGAGCTAGCGTTTGTTTCCCAGTCCTAAATGGAGTTGAATCACATGCAGTTTCCGTTCCTACGAGCAAGAGTTGTTTTCTGGTAAGGAAAGTCACTATTGCGCTCCCATTTCCATACACAGTGCAAATAGCACTCGCGTCTGTTCCCAGCAAGTACAGTGTATTGGACTGAATAGGAGCTACTGTTCTTGTCAGTTTCCTAAGCAGAGTTGAACTAGATATGGCTCGTGTGTGTAGGAAGCACAGTTCTTTTGTTCTCATCATGCTCACTGTTCGGACCCCATAGGAAACACAGTAGAGTAGAAGAGTGCTCTTTTCTCAAAAGCAGAGTGTGTTTCTTGTAAGGCGAGCTAGCGTTTGTTTCCCTGTCCTAAATGGAGTTGAATCACATGCAGTTTCTGGTCCTATGAGCAAGGGTTGTTTTCTGGTAAGAAGAGTCACTATAGTGCTCCCATTGCCATACACAGTGCAAATAGCACTGGCGTCTATACCAAGCATGTACAGCGTATTGGAATGAAGAGGATCTCCTGTTCTTTTCAGTTTCCTAAGCAGAGTTGAACTAGATATGGCCCGTGTGTGTCGGAAGCACAGTTCTTTTGTTCTGAACAAGCTCACTGTTTGGACCGCATAGGAAACACAGTAGAGTAGACGAGTGCTCTTTTCTCAAAAGCAGAGTGTGTTTCTTGTAAGGCGAGCTAGCGTTTGTTTCCTAGTCCTAAATAGATTTGAATCAAATGCAGTTTTTGGTCCTACGAGCAAGAGTTGTTTTCTGGTAAGAAGAGTCACTATTGCGCTCCCTTTGTCATACATAGTGCAAATAGCCCTCTCGTCTGTTCCCAGCAAGTACAGTGTATTGGACTGAAGAGGATCTACTGTTCTTGTCAGGTTCCTAAGCAGAGTTGAACTAGGTATGGCCCATGTGTGTAGGAAGCACAGTTCTTTTGTACTCAGCATGCTCACTGTTCTGGTCCTATAGGAAACACAGTAGAGTAGAAGAGTGCTCTTTAATCAAAAGCAGAGTGTGTTTCTTGTAAGGCGAACTAGTGTTTGTTTCCCAGTCCTAAATGGAGTTGAATCACATGCAGTTTCTAGTCATACGAGCAAGAGTTGTTTTCTGGTAAGAAGAGTCACTATTGCGCTCCCATTGTCACACACAGGGAAAATAGCACTGGTGTCTGTTCCTAGCATGTACAGTCTATTGGACTGAAGAGGTTCTACTGTTCTTGTCAGTTTCCTAAGCAGAATAGAACAAGATATGACCCGTGTGTGTAGGAAGCACAGTTCTTTTGTTCTGAGCAAGCTCACTGTTTGGACCCCATAGGAAACACAGTAGAGTAGAAGAGTGCTCTTTTCTCAAAAGCAGAGTGTGTTTCTTGTAAGGCGAGCTAGTGTTTGTTTCCCAGTCCTAAATGGAGTTGAATCACATGCAGTTTCTGGTCCTACGAGCAAGGGTTGTTTTCTGGTAAGAAGAGTCACTATTGCGCTCCAATTGCTATACACAGTGCAAATAGCACTGGCGTCTGTACGCAGCATGTACAGCGTATTGGACTGAAGAGGATCTACTGTTCTTTTCAGTTTCCTAAGCAGAGTTGAACTAGATATGGCCCGTGTGTGTAGGAAGCACAGTTCTTTTGTTCTGAACAAGCTCACTGTTCGGACCCCATAGGAAACACAGTAGAGTAGAAGAGTGCTATTTTCTCAAAAGCAGAGTGTGTTTCTTGTAAGGCGAGCTAGCATTTGTTTCCCAGTCCTAAATGGAGTTCAATCAAATGCAGTTTTTGGTCCTACGAGCAAGAGTTGTTTTCTGGTAAGAAGAGTCACTATTGTGATCCCTTTGCCATACATAGTGCAAATAGCCCTCTCGTCTGTTCCCAGCAAGTACAGTGTATTGGACTGAAGAGGAGCTACTGTTCTTGTCAGTTTCCTAAGCAGAGTTGAACTAGATATGGCCCGTGTGTGTAGGAAGCACAGTTCTTTTGTTCTGAACAAGCTCACTGTTCGGACCCAATAGGAAACTCAGTAGAGTAGAAGAGTGCTCTTTTCTCAAAAGCAGAGTGTGTTTCTTGTAAGGCGAGCTAGCGTTTGTTTCCCAGTCCTAAATGGAGTTGAATCACATGCAGTTTCTGGTCCTATGAGCAAGGGTTGTTTTCTGGTAAGAAGAGTCACTATTGCGCTCCCATTGCCATACACAGTGCAAATAGCACTGGCGTCTGTACCCAGCATGTACATCGTATTGGAATGAAGAGGATCTACTGTTCTTTTCAGTTTCCTAACCAGAGTTGAACTAGATATGGCCCGTGTGTGCAGGAAGCACAGTTCTTTTGTTCTGAACAAGCTCACTGTTCGGACTCCATAGGAAACACAGTAGAGTAGAAGAGTGCTCTTTTCTCAAAAGCAGAGTGTGTTTCTTGTAAGCCGAGATAGCGTTTGTTTCCCAGTCCTAAATGGAGTTGAATCAAATGCAGTTTTTGGTCCTACGAGCAAGAGTTGTTTTCTGGTAAGAAGAGTCACTATTGCGCTCCCATTGCTATACATAGTGCAAATAGCCCTCTCGTCTGTTTCCAGCAAGTACAGTGTATTGGTTTGAAAAGGAGCTACTATTCATGTCAGTTTCCTAAGCAAAGTTGAACTAGATAAGGCCCGTGTGTAGGAAGAACAGTTCTTTTGTTCTGAGCAAGCTCACTGTTCGAACCCCATAGGAAACACAGTAGAGAGAAGAGTGCTCTTTTCTCAAAAGCATAGTGTGTTTCTTGTAAGGCGAGCTAGCGTTTGTTTCCCAGTCATAAATGGAGTTGAATCAAATGCAGTTTTTGGTCCTACGAGCAAGAGTTGTTTTCTGGTAAGAAGAGTCACTATTGCGCTCCCATTGCCATACACAGTGCAAATAGCACTGGCGTCTGTACCCAGCATGTACAGCGTATTGGACTGAAGAGGATCTACTGTTCTTTTCAGTTTCCTAAGCAGAGTTGAACTAGGTATGGCCCGTGTGTGTAGGAAGCACAGCTCTTTTGTTCTGAGCAAGCTCACTGTTCGAACCTCAAGGAAACACAGTAGAGTAGAAGAGTGCTCTTTTCTCAAAAGCAGAGTGTGGTTCTTGTAAGGCGAGCTAGCGTTTGTTTCCCAGTCCTAAATGGAGTTGAATCACATGCAGTTTCTGGTCCTACGAGCAAGAGTTGTTTTCTGGTAAGAAGAGTCACTATTGCGCTCCCATTGTCACACACAGGGCAAATAGCACTGGCATCTGTTCCCAGCATGTACAGTCTATTGGACTGAAGAGTTTCTACTGTTCTTGTCAGTTTCCTAAGCAGAATTGAACAAGATATGGCCCGTGTGTGTAGGAAGCACAGTTCTTTTGTTCTGAGCAAGCTCACATTTCGAACCCCATAGGAAACACAGTAGAGTAGAAGAGTGCAATTTTCTCAAAAGCAGAGTGTGTTTCTTGTAAGGCGAGCTAGCGTTTGTTTCCCAGTCCTAAATGGAGTTGAATCACATGCAGTTTCTGGTCCTATGAGCAAGAGATGTTTTCTGGTAAGAATAGTCACTATTGCGCTCCCATTGCCATACACAGTGCAAATAGCACTCGCGTCTGTTCCCAGCAAGTACAGTGTATTGGACTGAAGAAGAGCTACTGTTCTTGTCAGTTTCCTAAACAGAATTGAACTAGATATGGCCCGTGTGTGTAGGAAGCACAGTTCTTTTGTTCTGAGCAAGCTCACAGTTTGGACCCCATAGGAAACACAGTAGAGTAGAAGAGTGCTCTTTTCTCAAAAGCAGAGTGTATTTCTTGTAAGGCGAGCTAGTGTTTGTTTCCCAGTCCTAAATGGAGTTGAATCACATGCAGTTTCTGGTCCTACGAGCAAGGGTTGTTTTCTCGTAAGAAGACTCACTATTGCGCTCCCATTGCCATACACAGTGCAAATAGCACTCGCGTCTGTTCCCAGCAAGTACAGTGTATTGGACTGAAGAAGAGCTACTGTTCTTGTCAGTTTCCTAAGCAGAATTGAACTAGATATGGCCCGTGTGTGTAGGAAGCACAATTCTTTTGTTCTGAGCAAGCTCACTGTTTGGACCCCATAGGAAAAACAGTACAGTAGAAGAGTGCTATTTTCTCAAAAGCAGAGTGTGTTTCTTGTAAGGCGAGCTAGCGTTTGTTTCCCAGTCCTAAATGGAGTTGAATCAAATGCAGTTTCTGGTCCTATGAGCAAGAGTTGTTTTCTGGTAAGAAGAGTCACTATTGCGCTCCCTTTGCCATACACAGTGCAAATAGCCCTCGCGTCTGTTCCCAGCAAGTACAGTGTATTGGACTGAAGAGGAGCTACTGTTCTTGTCAGTTTCCTAAGCAGAGTTGAACTAGATATGGCCCATGTGTGTAGGAAGCACAGTTCATTTGTACTCAGCAAGCTCACTGTTCTGGCCCTATAGGAAACACAGTAGAGTAGAAGAGTGCTCTTTCCTCAAAAGCAGAGTGTGTTTTTGTAAGGCGAGGTAGCGTTTGTTTCGCAGTCCTAAATGGAGTTGAATCACATTCAGTTTCCGTTCCAATGAGCAAGAGTTGTTTTCTGGTAAGGAAAGTCACTATTGCGCTCCCGTTGCCATACACAGTGCAAATAGCACTCGCGTCTGTTCCCAGCAAGTACAGTGTATTCGACTGAAGAGGATCTACTGCTCTTGTCAGTTTCCTAAGCAGAATTGAACTAGATTTGGCTCGTGTGTGTAGGAAGCACAGTTCTTTTGTTCTGAGCAAGCTCAGTGTTTGGAGCCCATAGGAAACACAGTAGAGTAAAAGAGTGCTCTTTTCTCAAAAGCAGAGTGTGTTTCTTGTAAATCGAGGTAGCGTTTGTTTCCCAGTCCTAAATGGAGTTGAATCACATGCAGTTTCTGGTCCTACGAGCAAGAGTTGTTTTCTGGTAAGAAGAGTCACTATTGCACTCCCATTGCCATACACAGTGCAAATAGCACTGGCGTTTGTACCCAGCATGTACAGTCTATTGGACTGAAGAGGATCTACTGTTCTTGTCAGTTTCCTAAGCAGAATTGAACTAGATATGGCCCGTGTGTGTAGGAAGCACAGTTCTTTTGTTCTGAGCAATCTCATTGTTCTGGCCCTATAGGAAACATAGTAGAGTAGAAGAGTGCTCTTTTCTCAAAAGCAGAGTGTGTTTCTTGTAAGGCGAGCTAGCGTTTGTTTCCCAGTCCTAAATGGGAGTAGAATCACATGCAGTTTCTGGTCCTACGAGCAAGAGTTGTATTCTGGTAAGAAGAGTCACTATTGCGCTTCCACTGTCATACACAGGGAAAATAGCACTGGCGTCTGTTCCCAGCATGTACAGTGTATTGGACTGAAGAGGAGCTATTGTTCTTGTCAGTTTCCTAAGCAGAGTTGAACTAGATATGGCCATGTGTGTAGGATGCACAGTTCTTTTGTTCTGAGCAAGCTCACTGTTCGGACACCATAGGAAACACAGTAGAGTAGAAGAGTGCTCTTTTCTCAAAAGCAGAGTGTGTTTCTTGTAATGCGAGCTAGCGTTTGTTTCCCAGTCCTAAATGTGAGTTGAATCACATGCAGTTTCTGGTCTTACGAGCAAGAATTGTTTACTGGTAAGAAGAGTCACTATTGTGCTCCCACTGTCATACACAGGGCAAATAGCACTGGCGTCTGTTTCCAGCAAGTATAGTGTATTGGACTGAAGAGGAGCTATTGTTCTTGTCAGTTTCCTAAGCAGAGTTGAACTAGATATGGCCCGTGTGTGTAGGAAGCACAGTTCTTTTGTTCTGAGCAAGCTCCCTGTTCTGGCCCTATAGGAAACACAGTAGAGTAGAAGAGTGCTCTTTTCTCAAAAGCAGAGTGTGTTTCTTGTAAGTCGAGCTAGCGTTTGTTTTCCAGTCTTAAATGGAGTTGAATCACATGCAGTTTCTGGTCCTATGAGCAAGAGATGTTTTCTGGTAAGAATAGTCACTATTGCGCTCCCATTGCCATACACAGTGCAAATAGCACTCGCGTCTGTTCCCAGCAAGTACAGTGTATTGGACTGAAGAAGAGCTACTGTTCTTGTCAGTTTCCTAAACAGAATTGAACTAGATATGGCCCGTGTGTGTAGGAAGCACAGTTCTTTTGTTCTGAGCAAGCTCACAGTTTGGACCCCATAGGAAACACAGTAGAGTAGAAGAGTGCTCTTTTCTCAAAAGCAGAGTGTATTTCTTGTAAGGCGAGCTAGTGTTTGTTTCCCAGTCCTAAATGGAGTTGAATCACATGCAGTTTCTGGTCCTACGAGCAAGGGTTGTTTTCTGGTAAGAAGACTCACTATTGCGCTCCCATTGCCATACACAGTGCAAATAGCACTCGCGTCTGTTCCCAGCAAGTACAGTGTATTGGACTGAAGAAGAGCTACTGTTCTTGTCAGTTTCCTAAGCAGAATTGAACTAGATATGGCCCGTGTGTGTAGGAAGCACAATTCTTTTGTTCTGAGCAAGCTCACTGTTTGGACCCCATAGGAAAAACAGTACAGTAGAAGAGTGCTATTTTCTCAAAAGCAGAGTGTGTTTCTTGTAAGGCGAGCTAGCGTTTGTTTCCCAGTCCTAAATGGAGTTGAATCAAATGCAGTTTTTGGTCCTATGAGCAAGAGTTGTTTTCTGGTAAGAAGAGTCACTATTGCGCTCCCTTTGCCATACACAGTGCAAATAGCCCTCGCGTCTGTTCCCAGCAAGTACAGTGTATTGGACTGAAGAGGAGCTACTGTTCTTGTCAGTTTCCTAAGCAGAGTTGAACTAGATATGGCCCATGTGTGTAGGAAGCACAGTTCATTTGTACTCAGCAAGCTCACTGTTCTGGCCCTATAAGAAACACAGTAGAGTAGAAGAGTGCTCTTTCCTCAAAAGCAGAGTGTGTTTTTGTAAGGCGATGTAGCGTTTGTTTCGCAGTCCTAAATGGAGTTGAATCACATTCAGTTTCCGTTCCAATGAGCAAGAGTTGTTTTCTGGTAAGGAAAGTCACTATTGCGCTCCCGTTGCCATATACAGTGCAAATAGCACTCGCGTCTGTTCCCAGCAAGTACAGTGTATTCGACTGAAGAGGATCTACTGCTCTTGTCAGTTTCCTAAGCAGAATTGAACTAGATTTGGCTCGTGTGTGTAGGAAGCACAGTTCTTTTGTTCTGAGCAAGCTCAGTGTTTGGAGCCCATAGGAAACACAGTAGAGTAAAAGAGTGCTCTTTTCTCAAAAACAGAGTGTGTTTCTTGTAAATCGAGCTAGCGTTTGTTTCCCAGTCCTAAATGGAGTTGAATCACATGCAGTTTCTGGTCCTACGAGCAAGAGTTGTTTTCTGGTAAGAAGAGTCACTATTGCACTCCCATTGCCATACACAGTGCAAATAGCACTGGCGTTTGTACCCAGCATGTACAGCGTATTGGACTGAAGAGGATCTACTGTTCTTGTCAGTTTCCTAAGCAGAATTGAACTAGATATGGCCCGTGTGTGTAGGAAGCACAGTTCTTTTGTTCTGAGCAATCTCATTGTTCTGGCCCTATAGGAAACATAGTAGAGTAGAAGAGTGCTCTTTTCTCAAAAGCAGAGTGTGTTTCTTGTAAGGCGAGCTAGCGTTTGTTTCCCAGTCCTAAATGGGAGTAGAATCACATGCAGTTTCTGGTCCTACGAGCAAGAGTTGTTTTCTGGTAAGAAGAGTCACTATTGCGCTTCCACTGTCATACACAGGGAAAATAGCACTGGCGTCTGTTCCCAGCATGTACAGTGTATTGGACTGAAGAGGAGCTACTGTTCTTGTCAGTTTCCTAAGCAGAGTTGAACTAGATATGGCCATGTGTGTAGGATGCACAGTTCTTTTGTTCTGAGCAAGCTCACTGTTCGGACACCATAGGAAACACAGTAGAGTAGAAGAGTGCTCTTTTCTCAAAAGCAGAGTGTGTTTCTTGTAATGCGAGCTAGCATTTGTTTCCCAGTCCTAAATGTGAGTTGAATCACATGCAGTTTCTGGTCTTACGAGCAAGAATTGTTTACTGGTAAGAAGAGTCACTATTGTGCTCCCACTGTCATACACAGGGCAAATAGCACTGGCGTCTGTTTCCAGCAAGTATAGTGTATTGGACTGAAGAGGAGCTATTGTTCTTGTCAGTTTCCTAAGCAGAGTTGAACTAGATATGGCCCGTGTGTGTAGGAAGCACAGTTCTTTTGTTCTGAGCAATCTCGCTGTTCGGACCCCATAGGAAACACCGTAGAGTAGAACAGTGCCCTTTTCTCAAAAGCATAGTGTGTTTCTTGTAAGGCGAGCTAGTGTTTGTTTCCCTGTCCTAAATGGATTTGAATCACATGCAGTTTCTGGTCCAACGAGCAAGAGTTGTTTTCTGGTAAGAAGAGTCACTATTGTGCTTCCATTTGTTTACACAGGGCAAATAGCACTGGCGTCTGTTCCCAGCATGTACAGTGTATTGGACTGAAGAGGAGCTACTGTTTTTGTCAGTTTCCTAGGCAGAATTGAACGAGATATGGCCGTGTGTAGGAAGCACAGTTCTTTTGTTCTGAGCAAGCTCACTGTTCGGAACCCATAGGAAACACAGTAGAGTAGAAGAGTGCTCTTTTCTCAAAAGCAGAGTGTGTTTCTTGTAAGGCGAGCTAGCGTTTGTTTCCCAGTCTTAAATCGCGTTGAATATCATGCAGTTTCTGGTTCTACGAGCAAGAATTGTTTTCTTTTAAGGAGAGTCACTATTGTGCTCCCATTGCCATACACAGTGCAAATAGCACTCGTGTCTGTACCCAGCAAGTACAGTGTATTGCACTGAAGGGGAGCTAATGTTCTTGTCAGTTGCCTAAGCAGAGTTGAACTAGATATGGCCCGTGTGTAGGAAGCACAGTTCTTTTCTTCTGAGCAAGCTCACTGTTCGGACCCCATAGGAAACACAGTAGAGTAGAAGAGTGACCTTTTCTCAAAAGCAGAGTGTGTTTCCTGTAAGGCGAGCTAGCGTTTGTTTCCCAGTCCTAAATGGAGTTGAATCACATGCAGTTTCTGGTTCTATGAGCAAGAGTTGTTTTCTGGTAAGAAGAGTCACTATTGCGCTCCCTTTGCCATACACAGTGCAAATAGCCCTCGCGTCTGTTCCCAGCAAGTACAGTGTATTGGACTGAAGAGGAGCTACTGTTCTTGTCAGTTTCCTAAGCAGAGTTGAACTAGATATGGCCCATGTGTGTAGGAAGCACAGTTCATTTGTACTCAGCAAGCTCACTGTTCTGGCCCTATAAGAAACACAGTAGAGTAGAAGAGTGCTCTTTCCTCAAAAGCAGAGTGTGTTTTTGTAAGGCGATGTAGCGTTTGTTTCGCAGTCCTAAATGGAGTTGAATCACATTCAGTTTCCGTTCCAATGAGCAAGAGTTGTTTTCTGGTAAGGAAAGTCACTATTGCGCTCCCGTTGCCATATACAGTGCAAATAGCACTCGCGTCTGTTCCCAGCAAGTACAGTGTATTCGACTGAAGAGGATCTACTGCTCTTGTCAGTTTCCTAAGCAGAATTGAACTAGATTTGGCTCGTGTGTGTAGGAAGCACAGTTCTTTTGTTCTGAGCAAGCTCAGTGTTTGGAGCCCATAGGAAACACAGTAGAGTAAAAGAGTGCTCTTTTCTCAAAAACAGAGTGTGTTTCTTGTAAATCGAGCTAGCGTTTGTTTCCCAGTCCTAAATGGAGTTGAATCACATGCAGTTTCTGGTCCTACGAGCAAGAGTTGTTTTCTGGTAAGAAGAGTCACTATTGCACTCCCATTGCCATACACAGTGCAAATAGCACTGGCGTTTGTACCCAGCATGTACAGCGTATTGGACTGAAGAGGATCTACTGTTCTTGTCAGTTTCCTAAGCAGAATTGAACTAGATATGGCCCGTGTGTGTAGGAAGCACAGTTCTTTTGTTCTGAGCAATCTCATTGTTCTGGCCCTATAGGAAACATAGTAGAGTAGAAGAGTGCTCTTTTCTCAAAAGCAGAGTGTGTTTCTTGTAAGGCGAGCTAGCGTTTGTTTCCCAGTCCTAAATGGGAGTAGAATCACATGCAGTTTCTGGTCCTACGAGCAAGAGTTGTTTTCTGGTAAGAAGAGTCACTATTGCGCTTCCACTGTCATACACAGGGAAAATAGCACTGGCGTCTGTTCCCAGCATGTACAGTGTATTGGACTGAAGAGGAGCTACTGTTCTTGTCAGTTTCCTAAGCAGAGTTGAACTAGATATGGCCATGTGTGTAGGATGCACAGTTCTTTTGTTCTGAGCAAGCTCACTGTTCGGACACCATAGGAAACACAGTAGAGTAGAAGAGTGCTCTTTTCTCAAAAGCAGAGTGTGTTTCTTGTAATGCGAGCTAGCATTTGTTTCCCAGTCCTAAATGTGAGTTGAATCACATGCAGTTTCTGGTCTTACGAGCAAGAATTGTTTACTGGTAAGAAGAGTCACTATTGTGCTCCCACTGTCATACACAGGGCAAATAGCACTGGCGTCTGTTTCCAGCAAGTATAGTGTATTGGACTGAAGAGGAGCTATTGTTCTTGTCAGTTTCCTAAGCAGAGTTGAACTAGATATGGCCCGTGTGTGTAGGAAGCACAGTTCTTTTGTTCTGAGCAATCTCGCTGTTCGGACCCCATAGGAAACACCGTAGAGTAGAACAGTGCCCTTTTCTCAAAAGCATAGTGTGTTTCTTGTAAGGCGAGCTAGTGTTTGTTTCCCTGTCCTAAATGGATTTGAATCACATGCAGTTTCTGGTCCAACGAGCAAGAGTTGTTTTCTGGTAAGAAGAGTCACTATTGTGCTTCCATTGTCATACACAGGGCAAATAGCACTGGCGTCTGTTCCCAGCATGTACAGTGTATTGGACTGAAGAGGAGCTACTGTTTTTGTCAGTTTCCTAGGCAGAATTGAACGAGATATGGCCGTGTGTAGGAAGCACAGTTCTTTTGTTCTGAGCAAGCTCACTGTTCGGAACCCATAGGAAACACAGTAGAGTAGAAGAGTGCTCTTTTCTCAAAAGCAGAGTGTGTTTCTTGTAAGGCGAGCTAGCGTTTGTTTCCCAGTCTTAAATCGCGTTGAATATCATGCAGTTTCTGGTTCTACGAGCAAGAATTGTTTTCTTTTAAGGAGAGTCACTATTGTGCTCCCATTGCCATACACAGTGCAAATAGCACTCGTGTCTGTACCCAGCAAATACAGTGTATTGCACTGAAGGGGAGCTAATGTTCTTGTCAGTTGCCTAAGCAGAGTTGAACTAGATATGGCCCGTGTGTAGGAAGCACAGTTCTTTTCTTCTGAGCAAGCTCACTGTTCGGACCCCATAGGAAACACAGTAGAGTAGAAGAGTGACCTTTTCTCAAAAGCAGAGTGTGTTTCCTGTAAGGCGAGCTAGCGTTTGTTTCCCAGTCCTAAATGGAGTTGAATCACATGCAGTTTCTGGTTCTATGAGCAAGAGTTGTTTTCTGGTAAGAAGAGTCAATATTGCGCTCCCATTGTCATACACAGGGCAAATAGCACTCGCGTCTGTTCCCAGCAAGTACAGTGTATTGGACTGAAGAGGATCTACTGTTCTTGTCAGTTTCTTAAGCAGAGTTGAACGAGATATGGCCCATGTGTGTAGGAAGCACAGTTCTTTTGTACTCAGCAAGCTCACTGTTCTGGCCCTATAGGAAACACAGTAGAGTAGAAGAGTGCTCTTTCCTCAAAAGCAGAGTGTGTTTCTTGTAAGGCGAGCTAGCGTTTGTTTCCCAGTCCTAAATGTGAGTTGAATCACATGCAGTTTCTGGTCTTACGAGCAAAAATTGTTTACTGGTAAGAAGAGTCACTATTGTGCTCCCACTGTCATACACAGTGCAAATAGCACTGGCGTCTGTTTCCAGCAAGTATAGTGTATTGGACTGAAGAGGAGCTATTGTTCTTGTCAGTTTCCTAAGCAGAGTTGAACTAGATATGGCCCGTGTGTGTAGGAAGCACAGTTCTTTTGTACTCAGCAAGCTCACTGTTCTGGCCCTACAGGAAACACTGTAGAGTAGAAGAGTGCTCTTTCCTCAAAAGCAGAGTGTGTTTCTTGTAAGGCGAGCTAGCGTTTGTTTCCCAGTCCTAAATGGAGTTGAATCACATGCAGTTTCCGTTCCTACGAGCAAGAGTTGTTTTCTGGTAAGGAAAGTCACAATTGTGCTCCCATTTCCATACACAGTGCAAATAGCACTCGCGTCTGTTCCCAGCAAGTACAGTGTATTGCACTGAATAGGAGCTACTGTTCTTGTCAGTTTCCTAAGCAGAGTTGAACTAGATATGGCCCGTGTGTGTAGGAAGCACAGTTCTTTTGTTCTCATCAAGCTCACTGTTCGGACCCCATAGGAAACACAGTAGAGTAGAAGAGTGCTCTTTTCTCAAAGCAGAGTGTGTTTCTTGTAAGGCGAGCTAGCGTTTGTTTCCCTGTCCTAAATGGAGTTGAATCACATGCAGTTTCTGGTCCTATGAGCAAGGGTTGTTTTCTGGTAAGAAGAGTCACTATTGCGCTCCCATTGCCATACACAGTGCAAATAGCACTGGCGTCTATACCCAGCATGTACAGCGTATTGGAATGAAGAGGATCTCCTGTTCTTTTCAGTTTCCTAAGCAGAGTTGAACTAGATATGGCCCGTGTGTTTAGGAAGCACAGTTCTTTTGTTCTGAACAAGCTCACTGTTTGGACCGCATAGGAAACACAGTAGAGTAGAAGAGTGCTCTTTTCTCAAAAGCAGAGTGTGTTTCTTGTAAGGCGAGCTAGCGTTTGTTTCCTAGTCCTAAATGGATTTGAATCAAATGCAGTTTTTGGTCCTACGAGCAAGAGTTGTTTTCTGGTAAGAAGAGTCACTATTGCGCTCCCTTTGTCATACATAGTGCAAATAGCCCTCTCGTCTGTTCCCAGCAAGTACAGTGTATTGGACTGAAGAGGATCTACTGTTCTTGTCAGGTTCCTAAGCAGAGTTGAACTAGGTATGGCCCATGTGTGTAGGAAGCACAGTTCTTTTGTACTCAGCATGCTCACTGTTCTGGTCCTATAGGAAACACAGTAGAGTAGAAGAGTGCTCTTTAATCAAAAGCAGAGTGTGTTTCTTGTAAGGCAAGCTAGCGTTTGTTTCCCAGTCCTAAATGGAGTTGAATCACATGCAGTTTCCGTTCCTACGAGCAAGAGTTGTTTTCTGGTAAGAAGAGTCACTATTGTGCTCCCTTTGCCATGCACAGTGCAAATAGCACTCGCGTCTGTTCCCAGCAAGTACAATGTATTGGACTGAAGAGGAGCTACTGTTCTTGTCAGTTTCCTAAGCAGAATTGAACTAGGTATGGCCTGTGTGTGTAGGAAGCACAGTTCTTTTGTACTCAGCAAGCTCACTGTTCTGGCCCTATAGGAAACACAGTAGAGTAGAAGAGTGCTCTTTCCTCAAAAGCAGAGTGTTTCTTGTAAGGCGAACTAGTGTTTGTTTCCCAGTCCTAAATGGAGTTGAATCACATGCAGTTTCTAGTCATACGTGCAAGAGTTGTTTTCTGGTAAGAAGAGTCACTATTGCGCTCCCATTGTCACACACAGGGCAAATAGCACTGGCGTCTGTTCCTAGCATGTACAGTCTATTGGACTGAAGAGGTTCTACTGTTCTTGTCAGTTTCCTAAGCAGAATAGAACAAGATATGACCCGTGTGTGTAGGAAGCACAGTTCTTTTGTTCTGAGCAAGCTCACTGTTCGGACCCCATAGGAAACACAGTAGAGTAGAAGAGTGCTATTTTCTCAAAAGCAGAGTGTGTTTCTTGTAAGGCGAGCTAGCATTTGTTTCCCAGTCCTAAATGGAGTTCAATCAAATGCAGTTTTTGGTCCTACGAGCAAGAGTTTTTTTCTGGTAAGAAGAGTCACTATTGTGATCCCTTTGCCATACATAGTGCAAATAGCCCTCTCGTCTGTTCCCAGCAAGTACAGTGTATTGGACTGAAGAGGAGCTACTGTTCTTGTCAGTTTCCTAAGCAGAGTTGAACTAGATATGGCCCGTGTGTTTAGGAAGCACAGTTCTTTTGTTCTGAACAAGCTCACTGTTCGGACCCCTTAGGAAACACAGTAGAGTAGAAGAGTGCTCTTTTCTCAAAAGCAGAGTGTGTTTCTTGTAAGGCGAGCTAGCGTTTGTTTCCCAGTCCTAAATGGAGTTGAATCACATGCAGTTTCTGGTCCTATGAGCAAGGGTTGTTTTCTGGTAAGAAGAGTCACTATTGCGCTCCCATTGCCATACACAGTGCAAATAGCACTGGCGTCTGTACCCAGCATGTACATCGTATTGGAATGAAGAGGATCTACTGTTCTTTTCAGTTTCCTAACCAGAGTTGAACTTTATATGGCCTGTGTGTGCAGGATGCACAGTTCTTTTGTTCTGAACAAGCTCACTGTTCGGACTCCATAGGAAACACAGTAGAGTAGAAGAGTGCTCTTTTCTCAAAAGCAGAGTGTGTTTTTTGTAAGGCGAGCTAGCGTTTGTTTCCCAGTCCTAAATGGAGTTGAATCAAATGCAGTTTTTGGTCCTACGAGCAAGAGTTGTTTTCTGGTAAGAAGAGTCACTATTGCGCTCCCTTTGCCATACACAGTGCAAATAGCCCTCTCGTCTGTTCCCAGCAAGTACAGTTTATTGGACTGAAGAGGAGCTACTGTTCTTGTCAGTTTCCTAAGCAGAGTTGAACTAGATATGGCCCGTGTGTGTAGGAAGCACAGTTCTTTTGTTCTCAGCAAGCTCAATGTTCGGACCCCACAGAAAACACAGTGGAGTAGAAGAGTGCTCTTTTCTCAAAAGCAGAGTGTGTTTCTTGTAAGGCGAGCTAGCGTTTGTTTCCCAGTCATAAATGGAGTTGAATCAAATGCAGTTTTTGGTCCTACGAGCAAGAGTTGTTTTCTGGTAAGAAGAGTCACTATTGCGCTCCCATTGCCATACACAGTGCAAATAGCACTGGCGTCTGTACCCAGCATGTACAGCGTATTGGACTGAAGAGGATCTACTGTTCTTTTCAGTTTCCTAAGCAGAGTTGAACTAGGTATGGCCCGTGTGTGTAGGAAGCACAGCTCTTTTGTTCTGAGCAAGCTCACTGTTCGAACCTCATAGGAAACACATTAGAGTAGAAGAGTGCTCTTTTCTCAAAAGCAGAGTGTGGTTCTTGTAAGGCGAGCTAGCGTTTGTTTCCCAGTCCTAAATGGAGTTGAATCACATGCAGTTTCTGGTCCTACGAGCAAGAGTTGTTTTCTGGTAAGAAGAGTCACTATTGCGCTCCCATTGTCACACACAGGGCAAATAGCACTGGCATCTGTTCCCAGCATGTTCAGTCTATTGGACTGAAGAGTTTCTACTGTTCTTGTCAGTTTCCTAAGCAGAATTGAACAAGATATGGCCCGTGTGTGTAGGAAGCACAGTTCTTTTGTTCTGAGCAAGCTCACATTTCGAACCCCATAGGAAACACAGTAGAGTAGAAGAGTGCATTTTTCTCAAAAGCAGAGTGTGTTTCTTGTAAGGCGAGCTACCATTTGTTTCCCAGTCCTAAATGGAGTTGAAATACACATGCAGTTTCAGGTCCTACAAGCAAGTGTTGTTTTCTGGTAAGAAGAGTCACTATTGTGCTCCCTTTGACATACACAGTGCAAATAGCCCTTGTGTCTGTTCCCAGCAAGCACAGTGTATTGGACTGAAGCGGAGCTACTGTTCTTGTCTGTTTCCTAAGCAGAGTTGAACTAGATTTGGCCCATGTGTGTAGGAAGCACAGTTCTTTTGTACTGAGCAAGCTCACTGTTCTGGCCCTATAGGAAACACAGTAGAGTAGAAGAGTGCTCTTTCCTCAAAAGCAGAGTGTGTTTTTTGTAAGGCGAGCTAGCGTTTGTTGCGCAGTCCTAAATGGAGTTGAATCACATGCAATTTCCGTTCCTACGAGCAAGAGTTGTTTTCTGGTAAGGAAAGTCACTATTGCGCTCCCATTGCCATACACAGTGCAAATAGCACTGGCGTCTGTACCCAGCATGTACAGTGTATTGGACTGAAGAAGTTCTACTGTTCTTGTCAGGTTCCTAAGCAGAGTTGAACTAGATATGGCCCATGTGTGTAGGAAGCACAGTTCTTTTGTACTCAGCCAGCACACTGTTCTGGCCCTATAGGAAACACAGTAGAGTAGAAGAGTGCTCTTTCTTCAAAAGCAGAGTGTGTTTCTTGTAGGGCGAGCTAGTGTTTGTTTCCCAGTCCTAAATGGATTGAATCACATCCAGTTTCTGTTCCTTCGAGCAAGAGTTGTTTTCTGGTAAGGAAAGTCACTATTGCGCTCCCATTGCCATACACAGTGCAAATAGCACTCGCGTCTGTTCCCAGCAAGTACAGTGTATTGGACTGAAGAGGAGCTACTGTTCTTGTCAGTTTCCTAAGCAGAGTTGAACTAGATATGGCCCGTGTGTGTAGGAAGCACAGTTCCTTTGTTCTGAGCAAGCTCACTGTTTGAACCCCATAGGAAACACAGTAGAGTAGAAGAGTGCTCTTTTCTCAAAAGCAGAGTGTGTTTCTTGTAAGGCGAGCTAGCGTTTGTTTCCCAGTCCTAAATGGAGTTGAATCACATGCAGTTTCTGGTCCTACGATCAAGAGTTGTTTTCTGGTAAGAAGAGTCACTATTGAGCTCCCATTGACATACACAGTGAAAGTAGCACTGGCGTCTGTACCCAGCAGGTACAGCGTATTGGACTGAAGAGGATCTACTGTTCTTTTCAGTTTCTTAAGCAGAGTTGAACTAGATATGGCCCGTGTGTGTAGGAAGCACAGCTCTTTTGTTCTGAGCAAGCTCACTGTTCGAACCCCATAGGAAACACAGTAGAGTAGAAGAGTGCTCTTTTCTCAAAAGCAGAGTGTGGTTCTTGTAAGGCGAGCTAGCGTTTGTTTCCCAGTCCTAAGTGGAGTTGAATCACATGCAGTTTCTGGTCCTACGAGCAAGAGTTGTTTTCTGGTAAGAAGAGTCTCTATTGCGCTCCCATTGTCACACACAGGGCAAATAGCACTGGCGTCTGTTCCCAGCATGTACAGTCTATTGGACTGAAGAATTTCTACTGTTCTTGTCAGTTTCCTAAGCAGAATTGAACAAGATATGGCCCGTGTGTGTAGGAAGCACAGTTCATTTGTTCTGAGCAAGCTCACATTTCGAAACCCATAGGAAACACAGTAGAGTAGAAGAGTGCATTTTTCTCAAAAGCAGAGTGTGTTTCTTGTAAGGCGAGCTAGCGTTTGTTTCCCAGTCCTAAATGGAGTTGAAATACACATGCAGTTTCTGGTCCTACGAGCAAGTGTTGTTTTCTGGTAAGAAGAGTCACTATTGTGCTCCCTTTGACATACACTGTGCAAATAGCCCTTGTGTCTGTTCCCAGCAAGCACAGTGTATTGGACTGAAGAGGAGCTACTGTTCTTGTCTGTTTCCTAAGCAGAGTTGAACTAGATTTGGCCCATGTGTGTAGGAAGCACAGTTCTTTTGTACTCAGCAAGCTCACTGTTCTGGCCCTATAGGAAACACAGTAGAGTAGAAGAGTGCTCTTTCCTCAAAAGCAGAGTGTGTTTTTTCTAAGGCGAGCTAGCGTTTGTTGCGCAGTCCTAAATGGAGTTGAATCACATGCAGTTTCCATTCCTCCGAGCAAGAGTTGTTTTCTGGTAAGAAGAGTCACTATTGCGCTCCCATTGCCATACACAGTGCAAATAGCACTCGCGTCTGTTCCCAGCAAGTACAGTGTAATGGAATGAAGAAGAGCTACTGTTCTTGTCAGTTTCCTAAGCAGAATTGAACTAGATATGGCCCGTGTGTGTAGGAAGCACAGTTCTTTTGTTCTGAGCTAGCTCACTGTTTGTTCCCCATAGGAAACACAGTAGAGTAGAAGAGTGCTCTTTTCTCAAAAGCAGAGTGTGTTTCTTGTAAGGCGAGCTAGTGTTTGTTTCCCAGTCCTAAATGGAGTTGAATCACATGCAGTTTCTGGTCCTACGAGCAAGGTTTGTTTTCTGGTAAGAAGAGTCACTATTGTGCTCCCATTGCCATACACAGTGCAAATAGCACTGGCTTATGTACCCAGCATGTACAGCGTATTGGACTGAAGAGGATCTACTGTTCATTTCAGTTTCCTAACCAGAGTTGAACTAGATATGGCCCGTGTGTGTAGGAAGCACAGTTCTTTTGTTCTGAACAAGCTCACTGTTCAGACCCCATAGAGTAGAAGAGTGCTATTTTCTCAAAAGCAGAGTGTGTTTCTTGTTAGGAGAGCTAGCGTTTGTTTCCTAGTCCTAAATGGAGTTCAATCAAATGCAGTTTTGTGTCCTACGAGCAAGAGTTGTTTTCTGGTAAGAAGAGTCACTATTGTGCTCCCTTTGCCATACATAGTGCAAATAGCCCTCTCGTCTGTTCCCAGCAAGTACAGTGTATTGGACTGAAGAGGAGCTACTGTTCTTGTCAGTTTCCTAAGCAGAGTTGAACTAGATATGGCCCGTGTGTGTAGGAAGCACAGTTCTTTTGTTCTGAACAAGCTCACTGTTCGGACCCCATAGGAAACACAGTAGAGTAGAAGAGTGCTCTTTTCTCAAAAGCAGAATGTGTTTCTTGTAAGGCGAGCTAGCGTTTGTTTCCCAGTCCTAAATGGAGTTGAATCACATGCAGTTTCTGGTCCTATGAGCAAGGGTTGTTTTCTGGTAAGAAGAGTCACTATTGCGCTCCCATTGCCATACACAGTGCAAATAGCACTGGCGTCTGTACCCAGCATGTACAGCGTATTGGACTGAAGAGGATCTACTGTTCTTTTCAGTTTCCTAAGCAGAGTTGAACTAGATATGGCCCGTGTGTGTAGGAAGCACAGTTCTTTTGTTCTGAACAAGCTCACTGTTCGGACCCCATAGGAAACACAGTAGAGTAGAAGAGTGCTCTTTTCTCAAAAGCAGAGTGTGTTTCTTGTAAGGCGAGCTAGCGTTTGTTTCCCAGTCCTAAATGGAGTTGAATCAAATGCAGTTTTTGGTCCTACGAGCAAGAGTTGTTTTCTGGTAAGAAGAGTCACTATTGCGCTCCCTTTGCCATACATAGTGCAAATAGCCCTCTCGTCTGCTCACAGCAAGTACAGTGTATTGGACTGTAGAGGAGCTACTGTTCTTGTCCGTTTCCTAAGCAGAGTTGAACTAGATATGGCCCGTGTGTGTAGGAAGCACAGTTCTTTTGTTCTCAGCAAGCTCACTGTTCGGACCCCACAGAAAACACAGTGGAGTAGAAGAGTGCTCTTTTCTCAAAAGCAGAGTGTGTTTCTTGTAAGGCGAGCTAGCGTTTGTTTCCCAGTCATAAATGGAGTTGAATCAAATGCAGTTTTTGGTCCTACGAGCAAGAGTTGTTTTCTGGTAAGAAGAGTCACTATTGCGCTCCCATTGCCATACATAGTACAAATAACATTCGCGTCTGTTTCCAGCAAGTACAGTGTATTGGTCTGAAGAGGAGCTACCCTTCATGTCAGTTTCCTAAGCAAAGTTCAACTAGGTAAAGCCGTGTGTGTAGGAAGCACAGTTCTTTTGTTCTGAGCAAGCTCACTGTTCGAACCCCATAGGAAACACAGTAGAGAGAAGAGTGCTCTTTTCTCAAAAGCAGAGTGTGTTTCTTTAAGGCGAGCTACCGTTTGTTTCCTAGTCCTAAATGGAGTTGAAATACACATGCAGTTTCTGGTCCTACCAGCAAGAGTTGTTTTCTGGTTAGAAGAGTCACTATTGCGCTCCCTTTGTCATACACAATGCAAATAGCCCTCGCGTCTGTTCCCAGCAAGTATAGTGTATTGGACTGAAGAGGAGCTACTGTTCTTGTCAGTTTCCTAAGCAGAGTTGAACTAGATATGGCCCATGTGTGTAGGAAGCACATTTCTTTTGTTCTCAGCAAGCTCACTGTTCGGACCCCATAGGAAACACAGTAGAGTAGAAGAGTGCTCTTTTCTCAAAAGCAGAGTGTGTTTCTTGTAAGGCGAGCTAGCGTTTGTTTCCCAGTCCTAAATGGAGTTGAATCACATGCAGTTTCTGGTCCTACGAGCAAGAGTTGTTTTCTGGTAAGAAGAGTCACTATTGCACTCCCATTGCCATACACAGTGCAAATAGCACTGTCGTCTGTACCCAGCATGTACAGTGTATTGGACTGAAGAGGATCTACTGTTCTTGTCAGTTTCCTAAGCAGAATTGAACTAGATATTACCCGTGTGTGTAGGAAGCACAGTTCTTTTGTTCTGAGCAAGCTCACTGTTCTAGCCCTGTAGGAAACACAGTGGAGTAGAAGAGTGCTCATTCTCAAAACCAGAGTGTGTTTCTTGTAAGGCGAGCTAGCGTTTGTTTCCCAGTCCTAAATGGAGTTGAATCACATGCAGTTTCAGGTCCTACGAGCAAGAGTTGTTTTCTGGTAAGGAAAGTCACTATTGCGCTCCCATTTCCATACACAGTGCAAATAGCACTCGCGTCTGTTCCCAGCAAGTACAGTGTATTGGACTGAATAGGAGCTACTGTTCTTGTCAGTTTCCTAAGCAGAGTTGAACTAGATATGGCCCGTGTGTGTAGGAAGCACAGTTCTTTTGTTCTCATCAAGCTCACTGTTCGGACCCCATAGGAAACACAGTAGAGTAGAATAGTGCTCTTTTCTCAAAAGCAGAGTGTGTTTCTTGTAAGGCTAGCTAGCGTTTGTTTCCCTGTCCTAAATGGAGTTGAATCACATGCAGTTTCTGGTCCTATGAGCAAGGGTTGTTTTCTGGTAAGAAGAGTCACTATTGCGCTCCCATTGCCATACACAGTGCAAATAGCACTGTCGTCTGTACCCAGCATGTACAGCGTATTGGAATGAAGAGGATCTCCTGTTCTTTTCAGTTTCCTAAGCAGAGTTGAACTAGATATGGCCCGTGTGTGTAGGAAGCACAGTTCTTTTGTTCTGAACAAGCTCACTGTTCGGACCGCATAGGAAACACAGTAGAGTAGACGAGTGCTCTTTTCTCAAAAGCAGAGTGTGTTTCTTGTAAGGCGAGCTAGCGTTTGTTTCCTAGTCCTAAATGGATTTGAATCAAATGCAGTTTTTGGTCCTACGAGCAAGAGTTGTTTTCTGGTAAGAAGAGTCACTATTGCGCTCCCTTTGTCATACATAGTGCAAATAGCCCTCTCGTCTGTTCCCAGCAAGTACAGTGTATTGGACTGAAGAGGATCTCCTGTTCTTTTCAGTTTCCTAAGCAGAATTGAACTAGATATGGCCCGTGTGTGTAGGAAGCACAGTTCTTTTGTTCTGAACAAGCTCACTGTTCGGATCGCATAGGAAACACAGTAGAGTAGACGAGTGCTCTTTTCTCAAAAGCAGAGTGTGTTTCTTGTAAGGCGAGCTAGCGTTTGTTTCCTAGTCTTAAATGGATTTGAATCAAATGCAGTTTTTGGTCCTACGAGCAAGAGTTGTTTTCTGGTAAGAAGAGTCACTATTGCGCTCCCTTTGCCATACATAGTGCAAATAGCCCTCTCGTCTGTTCCCAGCAAGTACAGTGTATTGGACTGAAGAGGATCTACTGTTCTTGTCAGGTTCCTAAGCAGAGTTGAACTAGGTATGGCCCATGTGTGTAGGAAGCACAGTTCTTTTGTACTCAGCAAGCTCACTGTTCTGGCCCTATAGGAAACACAGTAGAGTAGAAGAGTTCTCTTTCCTCAAAAGCAGAGTGTGTTTCTTGTAAGGCGAACTAGTGTTTGTTTCCCAGTCTTAAATGGAGTTGAATCACATGCAGTTTCTAGTCATACGAGCAAGAGTTGTTTTCTGGTAAGAAGAGTCACTATTGCGCTCCCATTGTCACACACAGGGCAAATAGCACTGGCGTCTGTTCCTAGCGTGTACAGTCTATTGGACTGAAGAGGTTCTACTGTTCTTGTCAGTTTCCTAAGCAGAATAGAACAAGATATGGCCCGTGTGTGTAGGAAGCACAGTTCTTTTGTTCTGAGCAAGCTCACTGTTTGGACCCCATAGGAAACACATTAGAGTAGATGTGTGCCCTATTCTCAAAAGCAGAGTTTGTTTCTTGTAAGACGAGCTAGTGTTTGTTTCCCAGTCCTAAATGGAGTTGAAATACACATGCAGTTTCTGGTCCTACGAGCAAGTGTTGTTTTCTGGTAAGAAGAGTCACTATTGCGCTCCCTTTGCCATACACAGTGCAAATAGTCCTCCCGTCTGTTCCCAGCAAGGACAGTGTATTGGACTGAAGAGGAGCTACTGTTCTTGTCAGTTTCCTAAGCAGAATTGAACTAGATATGGCCCGTGTGTGTAGGAAGCACAGTTCTTTTGTTCTGAGCAAGCTCACTGTTTGGACCCCATAGGAAACACAGTAGAGTAGAAGAGTGCTCTTTTCTCAAAAGCAGAGTGTGTTTCTTGTAAGGCGAGCTAGCGTTTGTTTCCCAGTCCTAAATGGAGTTGAATCACATGCAGTTTCTGGTCCTACGAGCAAGGGTTGTCTTCTGGTAAGAAGAGTCACTATTGTGGTCCCATTGCCATACACAGTGCAAATAGCACTGGCGTCTGTACCCGCATGTACAGCGTATTGGACTGAAGAGGATCTACTGTTCTTGTCAGTTTCCTAAGCAGAGTTCAACTAGATATGGCCCGTGTGTGTAGGAAGCACAGTTCTTTTGTTCTGAGCAAGCTCACTGTTCGGACCCCATAGGAAACACAGTAGAGTAGAAGAGTGCTCTTTTCTCAAATGCAGAGTGTGTTTCTTGTAAGGCGAGCTAGCGTTTGTTTCCCAGTCCTAAATGGAGTTGAATCAAAGGCAGTTTTTGGTCCTACGAGCAAGAGTTGTTTTCTGGTAAGAAGAGTGACTATTGTGCTCCCTTTGCCATACATAGTGCAAATATCCCTCTCGTCTTTTCCCAGCAAGTACAGTGTGTAGATGTAACCAACCGTCTTATTAAATAAGAAACACAGATCTGATTCAGAGAAGAAAGCCAAGAGGTCAGAACTAAGAGCCTTACCCTTCCTGCTTCAGCTATCCTGCTTCAGCCAAGAGAGCTCTCCGAAAAAGAGACCTACTTCCTGTGTGTACGTCTTTAAATACTCTAGATGTTCTGCCTTCTCATTGGTTGTAAACTAAACACGTGACTGCCTTGTCATTGCCTGTATGTACCGCCCTCCAGGTCCTTAAAGGCGTGCGCCACCACCGCCACGCACTTGCTATGGCTCTATAACTCTGACCCCCAGGCAACTTTATTTTTTAACATACAATTAAAATCACATTTCAGTACAAGTAAAATACCACCACATTTCCCCTTTTCTATTTTAATAAAAAGAAAAAAAGAAAAAGGTTATAACTAACAAAAGAAAAACTATATACAAAAGTACAATAACTATATACAATATATACAAATAATAAATGTCTAAACAATGTCTAGTCCTTTTGTATTTGACAAATTCAGAGATGATAATTTTATTATCCTATTTTGTTAAGTCCAAAATGTATCTAATTCACTTTCTATCCTAATTAATCTTCAACTAACTAACCTTCAACTATAACTAACTAATCTTCAACTCCCTCAGAGACCCAAGAAGGAAATAATATTAGCTAACAAAAATAAAAACAGAAAGTGCATGCAAGCAACTTCCAAAAAATTTGTGAGTTGACAGAAACAGCCAGCTGCCTGGACAGTCACCTGAGGTTTCTCCGCAATGCTGGGGCATCATCTTCAGTCTATAGGCTTAGCATACGTGACAGACTCATTTATGAAGTAGGATGTACACAAGGTCAACAGTTCAACCTCACATTGGGTGAGAGCAGTCCATGTACCAGAAACACCTGAATTCCACTAGTGTCATGTCATGATTCAGGATTTTAAATTCTGGAAATTGTTGATGGTTTTTTTAGTTCAGCTCTCCATTCTTCTTGGCTGTGTACATATGGCTTCATCTCAGCATCCCGTTCTTCTCCACATCTCTCTATCAAATGCCAGTCTACTATTGAGAGGCGTGAGCTTAGTTACTCTTCAAGAATAACTGTTTCAGCTGCTGTTCCATAGCACATCAGAAGCCATCGGCCCACTGCCTGTTCAGCTGCCTTCGAAGAAAAGGGCACTGTACCTTTTTCGAGTTGCGAAGGCCACGTCAGGGATGGTGCCATATTGTCCTGGCCTCAGAAGATGCCTTTTGATAAAGCCATAACCACGCTTGTTTAGGCAAGAATCAGTAGTCCTTTGTTTCATGTCCTGTCTGTCCATTTTGTCATCAGTTGTTTCGAGGATACTTTGTTGTCCAGTGGCTAACTTTTGCCACAATGAAAGCTAACCCCATACGCAGTTTCTTCAATGCCCATATTTTCTCTGAAGTAGATTGGTACTGCCAGGAGCCGACATGTCTCATGGTCATAACAAAAAAGAAAAATTTTCTAAGTTATTAAAACATTTTAAATGCCATATTCTGTAGATCTCTGAAGGGTTTGAAGATGACCTATCTAAAATATATCTGCTCAATTTTTAAAACATATCTAATATGACTACAAGTTCTATTGTAATGTCTAACTACTAACTATCATTTCTTTATATCCTAATGGTAATAATAATATTCAAGGATCAGAAAATTGCATTGTTAAATGAACGATATAAGTACAATTAGAAATATACATATAGCATTTTCTAACAATATCAATTTCAATATATATAATTTGTATACAATATAAAACAATCCAATCCAATGTAAAGTATTTAAAACTAGTAATTGTCTTTTTCTTCTTCTTTCTTTCTCTCTTTTTTTTTTAAATAAGAGCCTTAAATCTAATCTGCTTAGTCTTTTTCCTAACCCTTGACAACAACTTGTAACCAACCCCCCTAAACAATGAAAATTATCCCAGACCCAAAACCCATTAAAAAGACCAAAAAACCACCCACCCCACACCACCTCTTTGGGAATGTGGGCGTCGTATTCTTAAAATTGCTTCCTGCTGGGTATGGGCGAAGTTATCTTTATCCTGAAAGAAAAATTTTAGGTTAATTGTCAAATTCTAGGAAAGGTAACTATATCCTTCATTATCCATTCTGTGTATAATGCCAAAGTTCAGGGTTTATCTCAAGTCCTTATTCAAGTAGTCTTTGAGACTGGATCATCTCAGCTAGTCATCTCAAAATTGCTCTGAGCACCTTGTAGTTCAAAGCTGATCTGTAGATGATGTTTGTCAGCTTAGTGATGTTATTATTGTCCACGTGGAATTGTTGTTGTTGTGGGGCCCCAACTTCTTCCTGGAGACTTCAGTTGGTGTTAGGCCTGGCCGTGAATTCCTGCAGAAACTGATAAGAGACTCGAACACAAAGACATATATATGCAGCTAATTGAAGCCTTTTTTTTAGAATTAATCAGTACTCTATATGACCATTCATATCTTAGCAAAGTTTAAAATTTATATATATCTATATATCTATATATATTAATCTTGTAAGTTTTGATATAAAATTTATACTTTAAGAAAAGTTTAAAGAATCAGAATAGAATCAAAGAGTTGAGATTAGTAATAGAATAGTCCCTTAATTAATTTGGCTTTTCTCCTGTCTCATAGCAGAAGATGGCTCTTTTATTCTGGCATGATACAGGGAGTTTGCATTTTCCTTTTAACAACATGCTTGAGTTTAAAGAAGGAGAGAGCCATTCTCCAACTCCAAAGTCAGCTTTAAATTTTAATTGGACTGGGACTATTAGAAGACCAATAGTGTTAAATCTTTATAGAAAAGCAGAAACAAACATTTAGGAAGACATAAAATTTTTTAGATAATATATACCCATACGCCATTTCACTCTGCTTCCTGGGATAGATGATTTGTCCCTTTTCTGCAGTTGTCTTATTTGTCCAGTGTTCTTCAGATTCCTTAACCTTCATTCTCCTAAAAGACAAAAACAAAAACCTTTCCCCAAGACTAATTTTGGGGATGTTCCTTTTTGGCAAGTTATTATCTGATTAAATGAAAAGACATGTGATACTGGTATAAGTTAGTTTAAATTGGATGTTCATGTTGGTTGATGAGCTATCACCTCCTCTAATTAAGAGGTTTCTCTTGTTCAAATCGAACCTTTATCAATTTTGATGGTACCCACAACTTATCTTCTCCTGTAGAAACAAAAGCAAAACCTCGTCCCCAATGTAACACATATCCTGGTTTCCATTCTGAGGTCAGCACATCCTTAAAATATATAGGCTGATTTAATTCTGTAGTTTTTTCTATTATCCAATGTCTCTCTGCAGCTGTTGTTCCTTTCTCATTGGCATTAAGAAAATTCAAAGTTAATAGAGCATTATGCAGTCTATTTCTGGGGGTTTTTGTTGCCCCTTTCTGTTTATTTAGCATATCCTTTAGAGTTCTGTTTGATCTTTCTATAACTGCTTGACCTGTAGGATTATGTGGTATGCCTGTAATATGCTTTATATTGTAATAAGCAAAAAACTGTTTCATTTTAACAGAGACATATGATGGAGCATTGTCAGTTTTGATTTGTGCAGGTATACCCATGATGGCCATAACTTCTAGCAAATGAGTGATTACAGAATCAGCTTTTTCAGAACTCAAAGCAGTTGCCCACTGAAATCCTGAATAAGTATCGATAGTGTGGTGTACATATTTCAGTTTTCCAAATTCTGCAAAGTGAAACACGTCCATCTGCCAGATTTCATTCCTTTGAGTACCCTTTGGGTTACATCCTGCTGGTAATGGCGTTTGATTGTAGAAGGAACAAGTAGGACATTTCTTTATTATTTCTTTGGCTTGTTGCCAGGTTATGGAAAAATCCTTTTTTAAACCTTTACTATTGACATGATGTTTTTTATGACATTCTGAGGCCTCCAGCACATTTCCTATTAATAACTTATCAATCTCATCATTGCCTTGTGCTAGAGGGCCTGGCAGACCAGTATGGGATCGAATGTGAGTTATATATAAAGGATGACTCCTTTTCCTGATTGTATCTTGTAATTGAATAAATAGTGAAGTTAATTCTGAAGCATCAGGGATAAATTCTGCAGTCTCAATATGTAATACTACTCTTTCAGCATACTGAGAGTCAGTTACTATGTTGAGAGGTTCTGAAAAATCCATTAATACCAACAGAATAGCATATAATTCTGATTTTTGAACTGAATTATAAGGACTTTGAACCACTTTACTTAAATTTTCTGATTTGTAACCTGCCTTTCCTTGTTTGTTGGCATCTGTATAAAATGTACGAACTCCAGATATGGGCTTTACCTGTACAATTCGAGGCAAGATCCAATCAGCTCTCTTTATAAGATCAATTCTATCGCTTTTGGGATATTTGCTGTTAATTTCTCCCAAAAAATTACTGCAAGCTCTTTGCCAAGGTTCACTTTCTGTCCATAATTTTTCAATGTCCTCCTTAGTTAAAGGTACGACAATTTCTGCTGGGTCTATTCCTGCTAATTGACGAAGTCTCAATTTTCCTTTCCAAATCAAGTCAGAGATTTTTTCCACATAAGTTTTTAATTTTTTGTTTGGTTTATTTGGTAAAAATATCCATTCTAATATAATATCTTCCCTCTGCATTAATATTCCTGTAGGAGAATGCCTAGAAGGTAAAATAACCAAAATGCAATCCAGCTTTGGATCAATACGATCCACGTGCCCTTCATGTACTTTCTTTTCTACCAAGGCCAATTCTTTCTCAGCTTCAGGTGATAACCCTCTTGGACTATTTAGGTCCTTGTCACCTTCTAAGGTCTTGAACAAATTATGCAGTTCATCATTTTTTACCCCAACAATAGTTCGTAGATGAGAAATATTTCCAAATAATCTTTGAAAGTCATTAAGAGTCTGTAGTCTATCTCTCCTAATTTGCACCTTTTGGGGTCAAATTTTTTGTAGCTCTATTTTATATCCTAAATAATTAATAGAATCTCCTCTTTGTATCTTTTCAGGAGCAATTTGTAATCCCCAGCAAGGCAAAATTTTCTTTACGTCTTCAAATATTCTTTCTAAAGTATCTGCATTTGAGTCAGCTAGTAAAATATCATCCATATAATGATAAAATATAGATTTAGGAAATTTTTTACGTATCACTTCCAATGGCTGTTGTACAAAATATTGGCACAGAGTTGGGCTATTCAACATTCCCTGTGGGAGGACCCTCCATTGAAATCTTTTAACCGGTTGAGAATTATTATAAGTAGGCACTGTGAAAGCAAATCTTTCTCTGTCTTTTTCTTGTAACGGTATTGAAAAGAAACAGTCTTTTAAATCAATAACTATGAGAGGCCATCCTTTTGGTAACAGAGTAGGCAGAGGAATTCCAGATTGTAGAGAGCCCATTGGCTGAATTACTTTGTTAATTGCTCTAAGGTCTGTTACCATTCTCCATTTACCAGATTTCTTTTTAATAACAAATACAGGAGAATTCCAAGGGCTGGTTGATTCCTCAATATGCTGAGCATTTAACTGTTCTTCTACCAGCTCTTCTAAAGCCTGGAGTTTCTCTGTTGTTAAAGGCCATTGCTGGACCCATACAGGCTTGTCTGTTAACCATTTTAAAGGTAGAGCTGTTGGTGTCTTTGGAAGATCATCAGTTGTTGTGCCCTGTTCTTGTATAATATGGATGGCTGGTGACCACTCAGAATAATGCCTTCTAATATTTCTCTCAGAAACATGTGCTAATTTATGATTTGTTTCTGAGATTGGAGGGATGTTAATCTGAGTATTCCATTGTTGCAACAAGTCTCGACCCCACAAGTTCATAGCTATGTTAGCTACATATGGTTTCAATTTTCCTCTCTGTCCTTCTGGACCTATACACTCAAGCCATCTTGCACTCTGTTTCACCTGAGATAATGTCCCAATTCCTAACAGTTGAACATTTACCTCCTGAAGAGGCCAAGTTGGATGCCAAAATTCTGGTGCAATTATGGTAATGTCCGCACCTGTGTCTACCAGACCAGACAACAAAACACCATTTATTTTTATCGATAATTTTGGTCTTTGATCATTAATAAAAGTTTGCCAAAAAATTTTCTTTATATTTGCTCCTGAATTTTCTATTCTATCTGTTTCATCATCCTGACCAGCATGACTTATTCCAATAGGTATTTGGTTATTTAATTGCTCTGGGTAGGGGTTTCCTCTACGACTGCAGGAAAGGTTTGAACTGGATTTGCTATTGGGGCCTGCATGAGGCCCCTCTGTGAGTTTCCCGAAGACTGAGGCAAAGGATTACCCTGTCTGTCCCTTGTTGATCTACATTCGTTGGTCCAGTGTTTTCCCTTACCACACCTTCTGCATACTCCAGAAGGAAGGGGCTTTCTGTTTCCATTGTTCCTTGAAGAAACATTGTTTCTAGGAATGATCTGTTTACAGTCCCTTTTCAAATGTCCTTGCTTTCCACATCCAAAACATCTAACATTCCTCAAACCTTTTGAAATTGCTTCTCCTACCCATGTATCATCATGCTCATGAGCTTCAACATTAACCGTATCTCTAATCCAATCTTCCAAAGGTGCAGATCTTGCCTTTAACGGCCTGATTATTGTTTTGCATGCTGCATTCGCATTCTCAAAGGCCAAAGATTCAATTATTATCTTAATAGCTTCTGAATCCGGGACCATTCTCTTTACTGCTGAAGCCAATCTTTGTAAAAAATCTGTGAAAGATTCTTTTGGGCCTTGTACAACCTTTGTAAATGACTCAGTTTTTTTCCTGGTTCCTCAACTCTGTCCCATGCATTCAAGGCTGCTGTTCGACATAAAATTAGGGTTTGAACATCATATAAACATTGTGTTTGTGCTGAAGCATACTGACCTTCTCCAATAAGCTGATCCTGGCAGACTTGTATTCCTTTATCCCTCCACTGCTTTTCTATGTTTTTAGCTTCGTCCTTGAACCAAGTTAGCCACTGAAGCCTTTGACTGGGTTCAAGGACACCTTGTGCCAGCTCCCGCCAGTCCTGTGGTACAATCCTATTATATGTTGACCAAGAGTTTAACATTTGCTTTACATATGGGGAATGCATACCATAAGATACTATTGCCTCCTTAAACCTTCGTAAATCTATCATATCAATTGGAGCCCAAATATTTTGTGTAGTCATTTGATCAGGCGACTGCTGTACGGTTACTGGACAAACTAAGGGTGACTGTGTGAAAACAGGCTTTCTTTCTGTAACCCTATGATCCAATCTTGAAGCAGCTTCACTGTTATTTTCTTCTGTCTGAGTTTTTACAGGTTTAATAGGTTTTTCTAAAGCTGTCATCCTGGCACTTAAATTGACTATCTTTTTATATAGTAAAATGAGGATAAACATAGTAATAAAATACATAATTCGATCAACAGTAATCTTCTCATATAGCTGTTCCATTGTCAGACTGTCTAAAATTGCAAACAAATTTTCTTCCAATGGACACAGAAAACCCATTTTTTTTTAATGTGGAAAAATTTTTTCCTTTTAAATAATTTTCTTTAAAATATCTGATATGTTAAGTGACTTACCAAGTCCTTGTAGAACAGTATCAATCCGAGGGAATTTCAAACAGCCACCTAGTGTCAGAGGTGCGAGTCCAGAGAGAGAGAGAGAGAGAGAGAGAGCAAGCAAGCGTAGCCACAAGTTCTGCCTAAGAGCTTGAATCCAGCCACGTGTTCCCGCTTGAGCCTAGTCAAGCCTTGGCTCTGGCTACCTTAAGCTCCAACCACGTGCGTTGGTTTTACAGGCAGGGGCCCTGTTCGGCAGGGCAGGCCTGAGTTGTTTGTAACACTGGCTTTAAGCAAGTAGATCAAGGTTGGACCGGCCTGAGGCCAAGCCGACCTGGGCCCGGGCTAGGGAGCCGGCCGCCCTGGCGGGAAACCAGACCTGCCGGCGGCCCTGGCGGAAACCCGGACCTGCCGCCAAGCCAAGTTAAGCAGGTTTAATGGATTCTTATCACGTTGGGCGCCAAATGTAGATGTAACCAACCATCTTATTAAATAAGAAACACAGAGCCGATTCAGAGAAGAAAGCCAAGAGGTCAGAACTAAGAGCCTTACCCTTCCTGCTTCAGCTATCCTGCTTCAGCCAAGAGAGCTCTCCGAAAAAGAGACCTACTTCCTGTGTGTACGTCTTTAAATACTCTAGATGTTCTGCCTTCTCATTGGTTGTAAACTAAACACGTGACTGCCTTGTCATTGCCTGTATGTACCGCCATCCAGGTCCTTAAAGGCGTGCGCCACCACCGCCACGCACTTGCTATGGCTCTATAACTCTGAGCCCCAGGCAACTTTATTTATTAACATACAATTAAAATCACATTTCAGTACAACTAAAATACCACCACAACAGTGTATTGGACTGAAGAGGAGCTACTCTTCTTGTCAGTTTCCTAAGCAGAGTTGAACTAGATATGGCCCGTGTGTGTAGGAAGCACAGTTCTTTTGTTCTCAGCAAGCTCACTTTCGGACCCCATAGAAAACACAGTAGAGTAGAAGAGTGCTCTTTTCTCAAAAGCAGAGTGTGTTTCTTGTAAGGCGAGCTAGCGTTTGTTTGCCAGTCCTAAAAGGAGTTGAATCAAATGCAGTTTTTGGTCCTACGAGCAAGAGTTGTTTTCTGGTAAGAAGAGTCACTATTGCGCTCCCATTGCTATACATAGTACAATAACACTTGCTTCTGTTTCCAGAAAGTACAGTGTATTGGTCTGAAGAGGAGCTACTGTTCATGTCAGTTTCCTAAGAAAAGTTGAACTAGATAAGGCCCGTGTGTGTAGGAAGCACAGTTCTTTTGTTCTGAGCAAGCTCACTGTTCGAACCCCATAGGAAACACAGTAGAGAGAAGAGTGCTCTTTTCTCAAAAGCAGAGTGTGTTTCTTGTAAGGCGAGCTACCGTTTGTTTCCCAGTCCTAAATGGAGTTGAATCAAATGCAGTTTTTGGTCCTACGAGCAAGAGTTGTTTTCTGGTAAGAAGAGTCACTATTGCGCTCCCATTGCCATACACAGTGCAAATAGCACTGGCGTCTGTACCCAGCATGTACAGTGTATTGGACTGAAGAGGATCTACTGTTCTTGTCAGTTTCCTAAGCAGAATTGAACTAGATATGGCCCGTGTGTGTAGGAAGCACAGTTCTTTTGTTCTGAGCAAGCTCACTGTTCTAGCCCTATAGGAAACACAGTAGAGTAGAAGAGTGCTCTTTTCTCAAAAGCAGAGTGTGTTTTTTTTTAGGGGAGCTAGCGTTTGTTTCCCAGTCCTAAATGGAGTTGAATCACATGCAGTTTCTGGTCCTACGAGCAAGAGTTTTTTCTGGTAATAAGAGTCACTATTGTGCTCCCATTGTCATACACAGGGCAAATAGCACTGGCCTCTGTTCTCAGCATGTACAGTGTATTGGACTGAAGAGGATCTACTGTTCTTGTCAGGTTCCTAAGCAGAGTTGAACTGGATATGGCCCATTTGTGTAGGAAGCACAGTTCTTTTGTACTCAGCAAGCTCACTGTTCTGGCCCTATAGGAATCACAGTAGAGTAGAAGAGTGATCTTTTCCTAAAAGCAGAGTGTGTTTCTTGTAAGGCGAGCTAGCGTTTGTTTCCCAGTCCTAAATGGAGTTGAATCACATGCAGTTTCTGGTCCTACGAGCAAGAGTTTTTTCTGGTAATAAGAGTCACTATTGCGCTCCCATTGTCATACACAGGGCAAAGAGCACTGGCCTCTGTTCTCAGCATGTACAGTGTATTGGACAGAAGAGGATCTACTGTTCTTGTCAGGTTCCTAAGCAGAGTTGAACTAGATATGGCCCATGTGTGTAGGAAGCACAGTCCTTTTGTACTCAGCAAGCTCACTGTTCTGGCACTATAGGAAACACAGTAGAGTATAAGAGTGCTCTTTCCTCAAAAGCAGAGTGTGTTTCTTGTAAGGCGAGCTAGCGTTTGTTTCCCAGTCTTAAATGGTGTTGAATCACATGCAGTTTCCGTTCCTACGAGCAAGAGTTGCTTTCTGGTAAGGAAAGTCACTATTGTGCTCCCATTGCCATACACAGTGCAAATAACACTCGCGTCTGTTCCCAGCAAGTACAGTGTATTGGACTGAAGAGGAGCTACTGTTCTTGTCAGGTTCCTAAGCAGAGTTGAACTAGATATGTCCCGTGTTTAGGAAGCACAGTTCTGTTGTTCTCAGCAAGCTGACTGTTCGGACCCCATAGGAAACACAGTAGAGTAGAAGAGTGCTCCTTTCTCAAAAGCCGAGTATGTTTAGTGTAAGGCGACCTAGCGTTTGCTTCCCAGTCCTAAATGGAGTTGAATCACATGCAGTTTATGGTCCTAAGAGCAAGAGTTGTTTTCTGGTAAGAAGAGTCACTATTGCGCTCCCATTTCCATACACAGTGCAAATAGCACTCGCGTTTGCTCTCAGCAAGTACAGTGTATTGGATTGAGGAGGAGCCACTGTTCTTGTCAGTTTCCTAAGCAGACTTGAACTAGATATGGCCCGTGTGTGTAGGAAGCACAGTTCATTTCTTCTGAGCAAGCTAACTCTTCGGACCCCATAGGAAACACTGTAGAGTAGAAGAGTACTCTTTTCTCAAAAGCAGAGTGTGTTTCTTGTAAGGCGAGCTAGCTTTTGTTTCCCAGTCGTAAATGAAGTTGAATCACATGCAGTTACTGGTCCTACGAGTAGAGTTGTTTTTTGGTAAGAAGAGTCACTCTTGTGCTCCCATTGCCATACACAGTGCAAATAGCACTTGCGTCTTTTCCAATCAAGTACAGTGTATTGGACTGAAGAGGAGACACTGTTCTTGTCAGTTTCCTGTGCAGAGTTGAACTAGATATGGCCCGTGTGTATAGGAAGCACAGTTCTTTTGTTCTGAGCAAGCTCACTTTCAGGCCCTATAGGAAACAGAGTAGAGTAGAAGAGTGCTCTTTTCTCAAAAGCAGAGTGTGTTTCTTGTAAGGCGTAAGCAGAATTGAACTAGATACGGCCATGTGTGTAGGAAGCACAGTTCTTTTGTTCTGAGCAAGCTCACTGTTCTGGCCCTATAGGAAACACAGTAGAGTAGAAGAGTGCTCATTTCTCAAAAGCAGAGTGTGTTTCTTGTAAGGCGAGATAGCGTTTGCTACCAAGACCTAAATGGAGTTGAATCACATGCAGTTTTTGGTCCTACATGCAAGAGTTGTTTTCTGGTAAGAAGAGTCACTATTGCGCTCGCATTGTCATACACAGGGCAAATAGCTCTCGCGTCTGCTCCCAGCATGTACAGTGTATTGGACTGAAGAGGATCTACTGTTCTTGTCAGTTTCCTCTGCAGAGTTGAACTAGATATGGCCTTGTGTGTAGGAAGCACAGTTCATTTGTTCTGAGCAAGCTTACTGTGCGGACCACATAGGAAACTCAGTGCTCTTTTCTCAAAAGCAGAGTGTGTTAGTTGTAAGGCGAGATAGCGTTTGCTTCCCGACCTAAATGGAGTTGAATCACATGCAGTTTCTGGTCCTACAAGCAAGAGTTGTTTTCTGTTAAGAAGAGTCACTATTGCGCTCGCATTGTCATACACAGGGCAAATAGCACTGGCGTCTTTTCCCTGCATGTACAGTGTATTGGACTGAAGAGGATCTACTGTTCTTGTCAGTTTCCTACGCAGAGTTGAACTAGATATAGCCCGTGTGTGTAGGAAGCACAGTTCTTTTGTTCTGAGCAAGCTTACTGTTCTGGCCCTATAGGAAACACAGTAGAGTAGCAGAGTGCTCTTTACTCAAATGCAGAGTATGTTTCTTGTAAGGCGAGCTAGTGTTTGTTTCCAAGTCCTAAATGGAGATGAGTCACATGCAGTTTCTGGTCCTACGAGCAAGAGTTGTTTTCTGTTAAGAAGAGTCACTATTGCGCTCGCATTGTCATACAAAGGGCAAATAGCACTGGCGTCTTTTCCCAGCATGTACAGTGTATTGCACTGAAGAGGATCTACTGTTCTTGTCAGTTTCCTAAGCAGAATTGAAATAGATATGGCCATGTGTGCAGGAAGTACAGTTTTTTTGTTCTGAGCAAGCTCACTGTTCGGACCCCATAGGAAATACAGTAGAGTAGAAGAGTGCTCTTTTCTCAAAAGCAGAGTGTGTTTCTTGTAAGTCGAGCTAGTGTTTTTTTCCCAGTCCTAAATGGAGTTGAATCACATGCAGTTACTGGTACTAAGAGCAAGAGTTGTTTTCTGGTAAGAAGAGTCACTATTGTGCTCCCATTGCCGTACACAGTGCAAATAGCACACGCATCTGTTCCCAGCAAGTACAGTGCATTGGACTGAAGAGGAGCTACTGTTCTCGTCAGTTTTCTAAGCAGAATTGAACTAGATACGGCCATGTGTGTAGGAAGCACAGTTCTTTTGTTCTGAGCAAGCTCACTGTTCTGGCCCTATAGGAAACACATTAGAGTAGAAGAGTGCTCTTTTCTCAAAAGCAGAGTGTGTTTCTTGTAAGGTGAGCTAGCGTTTGTTTCCCACCCCTAAATGGAGTTTAATCACATGCAGTTTTTGGTCATACGCGCAAGAGTTGTTTTCTGGTAAGGAAAGTCACTATTGCGCTCCCTTTGCCATACACAGCACAAATAGCACTCACGTCTGTTCCCAGCAAGTACAGTGTATTGGACTGAAGAGGAGCTACTGCTCTTGTCAGTTTCCTAAGTAGAGTTGAGCTAGGTATGGCCCGTGTGTATGGGAAGCACAGCTCTTTTGTTCTGAGCAAGCTCACTGTGCGGACCCCATAGGAAACTCAGTGCTCTTTTCTCAAAAGCAGAGTGTGTTTCTTGTAAGGCGCGCTAGCTTTTGTTTCCCAGTCCTAAATGAATTTGAATTACATGCAGTTTCTGGTCCTACGAGTAGAGTTATATTTTCGTAAGAAGAGTCACTATTGTGCTCCCATTGCCATATACAGTACAAATAACACTTGCGTCTGTTCCAATCAAGTACAGTGTATTGAACTGAAGAGGAGCTACTGTTCTTGTAAGTTTCCTAACTAGAGTTGAACTAGATGTGGCCCATGTGTATAGGAAGCACAGTTCTTTTGTTCTGAGCAAGCTCACTGTTCGGACCCCATAGGAAACACAGTAGAGTAGAAGAGTGCTCTTTTCTCAAAAGCACAGTGTGTTTCTTGTAAGGCGAGCTAGCGTTTGCTTCCCAGACCTAAATGGAGTTGAATCACATGCAGTTTCTGGTCCTACGAGCAAGAGTTGTTTTCTGGTAAGAAGAGTCACTATTGTGCTCCCATTGTCATACACAGGGCAAATAGCACTGGCGTCTGTTCCCAGCATGTACAGTGTATTGGACTGTTTTTGTCAGTTTCTGATGCAGAGTTGAACTAGATATGTGACGTGTGTGTAGGAAGCACAGTTCTTTTTTTCTGAGCAAGCTCACTGTTCTTGCCCTAAAGGAAACACAGTAGAGTAGAAGAGTGCTCTTTTCTCAAAAGCAGAGTGTGTTTCTTGTAAGGCGAGATAGCGTTTGTTTCCCAGTCCTAAATGGAGTTGAATCATATGCAGTTTCTGGACTTACGAGCAAGAGTTGTTTTCTGGTAAGTAAAGTCACTATTGCGCTCCCATTGTCATACACAGGGCAAATAGCACTGGCGTCTGTTCCCAGCATGTACAGTGTATTGGACTGAAGAGGATCTACTGTTCTTGTCAGTTTCCTAAGCAGAATTGAACTAGATACGGCCATGTGTGTAGGAAGCACAGTTCTTTTGTTCTGAGCAAGCTCACTGTTCTGGCCCTATAGAAAACACAGTAGAGAGGAAGAGTGCTCTTTTCTCAAAAGCAGAGTGTGTTTCTTTTAAGGTGAGCTAGCGTTTGTTTCCCAACCATAAATGGAGTTTAATTACATGCAGTTTTTGGTCATACGCGCAAGAGTTGTTTTCTGGTAAGGAAAGTCACTATTGAGCTCCCTTTGCCATACACAGCACAAATAGCACTCACGTCTGTTCCCAGCAAGTACAGTGTATTAGACTGAAGATGAGCTACTGTTCTTGTCAGTTTCCTAAGCAGAGTTGAACTAGATATGGCCCGTGTGTATAGGAAGCACAGTTCTTTTGTTCTGAGCAAGCTCACTGTGCGGACCCCATAGGAAACTCAGTGCTCTTTTCTCAAAAGCAGAGTGTGTTAGTTGTAAGCGAGATAGCGTTTGCTTTCAAGACCTAAATGGAGTTGAATCACATGCAGTTTCTGGGCCTACAAGCAAGAGTTGTTTTCTGGTAAGAAGAGTCACTATTGCGCTCGCATTGTCATACACAGGGCAAATAGCACTGGAGTCTTTTCCCAGCATGTACAGTGTATTGGACTGAAGAGGATCTACTGTTCTTGTCAGCTTCCTAAGCAGACTTGAACTAGATATGGCCCGTGTGTGTAGGAAGCACAGTTCATTTGTTCTGAGCAAGCTCACTGTTCGGACCCCATAGGAAACACAGTAGAGTAGAAGAGTACTCTTTTCTCAAAAGCAGAGTGTGTTTCTTGTAAGGCGAGCTAGCGTTTGTTTCCCAGTCCTAAATGGATTTGAACCACATGCAGTTTCTGGTCCTACAAGCAAGAGTTTTTTCAGGTAAGAAGAGTCACTATTGCGCTCCCCTTGTCATACACAGGGCAAATAGCACTGGCATTTGTTCCCAGCATGTACAGTGTATTGGACAGAAGAGGATCTACTGTTCTTGTCAGGTTCCTAAGCAGAGTTGAACTAGATATGGTCCGTGTGTGTATGAAACACATTTCTTTTGTTCTGAGCAAGCTCACTGTTCTGGCCCTATAGGAAACACAGTAGAGTAGAAGAGTCATCTTTTCTCAAAAGCAGAGTGTGTTTCTTGTAAGGCAAGCTAGCGTTTGTTTCCCAGTCATAAATGGAGTTGAATCCCATGCAGTTTCTGGTCCCAGGAGCAAGAGATGTTTTGTGGTAAGAAGAGTCACTATTGTGCTCCCATTGCTGTACACAGTACAAATAGCACTCACGTCTGTTCCCAGAAAGTACAGTGTATTGGACTGAAGAGGAGCTACTGTTCTCATAAGTTGCCTAAGCAGAGTTGAACTAGATATGGCCCGTGTGTGTAGGATGCACAGTTCTTTTGTTCTGAGCAAGCTCACTGTTCTGGCCCTATAGGAAACACAGTAGTGTAGAAGTGTGCCCTTTTGTCAAAAGCAGAGCTTGTTTCTTGTAAGGAAAGCTAGCGTTTGTTTCCCAGTCCTAAGTGGAGTTGAATCACATGCAGTTTCTGGTCCTACGAACAAGAGTTTTTTTCTGGTAAAAAGAGTCACTATTGTGCTCCCAATGCTGTACACAGTGCAAATAGCACTCGCGTCTGTTCCCAGCAAGTACAGTGTATTGGACTGAAGGGGTCTACTGTTCTTGTCAGTTTCCTAAGCAGAGTTGAACTAGATATCGCCCGTGTGTATAGGAAGCACAGTTCTTTTGTTTTGAGCAAGCTCACTGTTCGGACCCCATAGGAAACACAGTAGAGTAGAAGAGTGCTCTTTTCTCAAAGCAGAGTGTGTTTCTTGTAAGGCGAGCTAGCGTTTGTTTCCCAGTCCTAAGTGGTGTTGAATCACATGCAGTTACTGGTACTAAGAGCAAGAGTTGTTTTCTGGTAAGAAGAGTCACTATTGTGCTCCCACTGCTGTACACCGTGCAAACAGCACTCGCATCTGTTCCCAGCAAGTACAGTGTATTGGACTGAAGAGGAGCTACTGTTCTCTTCAGTTTCCTAAGCAGAGTTGAACTAGATATGGCCGGTGTGTGTAGGAAGCACAGTTCTTTTGTTCTGAGCAAGCTCACTGTTTTGGCCATATAGGAAACACAGTAGAGTAGAAGAGTGCTCTTTTCTCAAAAGCACAGTGTGTTTCTTGTAAGGCGAGCTAGCATTTGTTTCCCAGTCCTAAATGGAGTTGAATCACATGCAGTTTTTGGTCGTACGCGCAAGAGTTCTTTTCTGGTAAGGAAAGTCACTATTGTGCTCCCATTGCCAAACACACTGCAAATAGCACTCACATCTGTTCTCAGCAAGTACAGTGTATTGGACTGAAGAGGAGCTACTGTTCTTGTCAGTTTCCTAAGCGGAGTTGAACTAGATATGGCCCGTGTGCGTAGGAAGCACAGTTCTTTTGTTCTGAACAAGCTCACTGTTCGGAACCCATAGGACACATAATAGAGAAGAAGAGTGCTCATTTCTCAAAAGCAGAGTTTGTTTCTTGTAAGGCGAGCTAGCTTTTGTTTCCCAGTCCTAAATGAATTTGAATCACATGCAGTTTCTGGTCCTACGAGTAGAGTTATTTTTTGGTAAGAAGAGTCACTATTGCACTACCATTGCCATACACAGTACAAATAGCACTTGCGTCTGTTCCAATCAAGTACAGTGTATTGGTCTGAAGAGGAGCTACTGTTCTGGTCAGTTTCCTAAGCAGAGTTGAACTAGATGTGGCCCGTGTGTATAAGAAGCACAGTTCTTTTGTTCTGAGCAAGCTCACAGTTCGGACCCCATAGGAAACACAGTAGAGTAGAATGTGCTCATTTCTCAAAAGCAGAGTGTGTTTCTTGTAAGGCGAGATAGCGTTTGCTTCCCAGTCCTAAATGGATTTGAATCACATGCAGTTTCTGGTCCTACAAAAAGAGTTTTTTCTGGTAAGAAAAGTCACTATTTTGCTCCCATTGTCATACACAGTGCAAATAGCACTGGCGTCTGTTCCCAGCAAGTACAGTGTATTGGACTAAAGAGGATCTACTGTTCTTGTCAGTTTCCTAAGCAGAATTGAACTACATAAGGCCTGTGTGTGTAGGAAGCACAGTTCTTTTGTTCTGAGCAAGCTCACTGTTTGGACCCCATAGGAAGCACAGGAGAGTAGATGTGTGCCCTATTCTCAAAAGCAGAGCGTGTTTCTTGTAAGGCAAGCTAGCATTTGTTTCCCAGTCCTAAGTGGATTGAAACAAATGCAGTTTCTTGTCCTAAGAGCAAGAGTTGTTTTCTAGTAAGAAGAGTCACTATTGTGCTCCCATTGTCATACACAGTGCAAATAGCACTGGCGTCTGTACCCAGCATGTACAGTGTATTAGACTGAAGAGGATCTACTGTTCTTGTCAGTTTCCTAAGCAGAATTGATGTAGATATGGCCCGTGTGTGTAGGAAGCACAGTTCTTTTGTTTTGAGCAAGCTCACTGTTTGGACCCCATAGGAAACACAGTAGAGAAGATGTGTGCCCTATTCTCAAAAGCAGAGCGTGTTTCTTGTAAGGCAAGCTAGCGTTTGTTTCCTAGTCCTAAATGGAGTTGAATCACATGCAGTTTCTGGTCCTACGAGCAAGAGATTTTTCTGGTAATAAGAGTCACTATTGCGCTCCCATTGTCATACTCAGGGCAAATAGCACTGGCCTCTGTTCCCAGCATGTACAGTGTACTGGACTAAAGGGGATCTACTGTTCTTGTCAGGTTCCTAAGCAGAGTTGAACTAGATATGGCCCATGTGTGTAGGAAACACAGTTCTTTTGTACTCAGCAAGCTCACTGTTCTGGCCCTATAGGAAACACAGTAGATTAGATGAGTGCTCTTTCCTCCAAAGCAGAGTGTGTTCCTTGTAAGGCCAGCTAGAGTTTGTTTCCCAGTCCTAAATGGAGTTGAATCACATGCAGTTTCCGTTCCTATGAGCAAGAGTTGTTTTCTGGTAAGGAAAGTCACTATTGTGCTCCCATTGCCAAACACAGTGCAAATAGCACTCGCGTAAGTTCCCAGCAAGAACAGTGTATTGGACTGAAGAGGAGCTACTGTTCTTGTCAGTTTCCTAAGCAAATTTGAACTAGATGTGGCCCGTGTGTGTAGGAAGCACAGTTCTTTTGTTCTGAGCAAGCTCACTGTTTGGATCCCATAGTAAACACAGTAGAGTAGAAGAGTGCTCTTTTCTCAAAAGCAGAGTGTGTTTCTTGTAAGGCGAGCTAGCGTTTGTTTCCCAATCCTAAATGGAGTTGAATCACATCCAGGTTCTGGTCCTACGAGCAAGAGTTGTTTTCTGGTAAGAAGAGTCACTATTGCGCTCCCTTTGCCATACACAGTGCAAAAAGCCCTCGCGTCTGTTCCCAGCAAGTACAGTGTATTGGACTGAAGAGGAGCTACTGTTCTTGTCAGTTTCCTAAGCAGAGTTGAACTAGATATGGCCCATGTGTGTAGGAAGCACAGTTCTTTTGTACTCAGCAAGCTCACTGTTCTGGCCCTATAGGAAACACAGTAGAGTAGAAGAGTGCTCTTTCCTCAAAAGCAGAGTGTGTTTTTTGTAAGGCAAGCTAGTGTTTGTTTCGCAGTCCTAAATGGAGTTGAATCACATGCAGTTTCCGTCCTACGAGCAACAGTTGTTTTCTGGTAAGGAAAGTCACTATTGCGCTCCCATTGCCATACACAGTGCAATTAGCACTCGCGTCTGTTCCCAGGAAGTACAGTGTATTGGACTGATGGGGAGCTACTCTTCTTGTCAGTTTCCTAAGCAGAATTGAACTAGATATGGCCCGTGTGTGTAGGAAGCACAGTTCTTTTGTTCTGAGCAAGCTCACTGTTTGGACCCCATAGGAAACACAGTAGAGTAGAAGAGTGCTCTTTTCTCAAAGCAGAGTGTGTTTCCTGTAAGGCGAGCTAGCGTTTGTTTCCCAGTCCTAAATGGAGTTGAATCACATGCAGTTTCTGTTCCTACGAGCAAGAGTTGTTTTCTAGTAAGAAGAGTCACTATTGAGCTCCCATTGCCATACACAGTGCAAATAGCACTAGCGTCTGTACCCAGCATGTACAGCGTATTGGACTGAAGAATATGTTCTGTTCTCTTCAGTTTCCTACGCAGAGTTGAACTAGATATGGCCCGTGTGTGTAGGAAGCACAGTTCTTTTGTTCTGAGCAAGCTCACATTTCGAACCTTATAGGAAACACAGTAGAGTAGAAGAGTGCATTTTTCTCAAAAGCAGAGTGTGTTTCCTGTAAGGCGAGCTAGCGTTTGTTTCCCAGTCCTAAATGGAGTTGAATCACATGCAGTTTCTGGTCCTACGAGCAAGAGTTTTTCTGGTAAGAAGAGTCACTATTGTGCTCCCTTTGTCATACTCAGGGCAAAAAGCACTGGCCTCTGCTCCCAGCATGTACAGTGTATTGGACTAAAGAGGATCTACTGTTCTTGTCAGGTTCCTAAGCAGAGTTGAACTAGATATGGCCCATGTGTGTAGGAAGCACAGTTCTTTTGTACTCAGCAAGCTCACTGTTCTGGCCCTATAGGAAACACAGTAGATTAGAAGAGTGCTTTTTCCTCCAAAGCAGAGTGTGTTTCTTGTAAGGCCAGCTAGAGTTTGTTTCCCAGTCCTAAATGGAGTTGAATCACATTCAGTTTCCATTCCTATGAGCAAGAGTTGTTTTCTGGTAAATAAAGTCACAAATGAGCTCCCATTGCCAAACACCGTGCAAATAGCACTCGCGTATTTCCCAGCAAGTACAGTGTATTGGACTGAAGAGGAGCTACTGTTCTTGTCAGTTTCCTAAGCAAATTTGAACTAGATATGGCCCGTGTGTGTAGGAAGCACAGTTCTTTTGTTCTGAGCAAGATCACTGTTTGGATCCCATAGGTAACACAATAGAGTAGAAGAGTGCTCTTTTCTCAAAAGCAGAGTGTGTTTCTTCTAAGGCGAGCTAGCATTTGTTTCCCAATCCTAAATGGAGTTGAATCACATCCAGGTTCTGGTCCTACGAGCAATAGTTGTTTTCTGGTAAGAAGAGTCACTATTGTGCTCCCTTTGCCATACACAGTTCAAATAGCCCTCACCTCTGTTCCCAGCAAGTACAGTGTATTGGACTGAAGAGGAGCTACTGTTCTTGTCAGTTTCCTAAGCAGAGTTGAACTAGATATGGTTCATGTGTGTAGAAAGCACAATTCTTTTGTTCTGAGCAAGCTAACTGTTTGGACCCCATAGGAAACACAGTAGAGAAGATGTGTGCCCTATTCTCAAAAGCAGAGCGTGTTTCTTGTAAGGCGAGCTAGAGTTTGTTTCCCAGTCCTATGTGGATTGATTCAAATGCAGTTTCTGGTCCTAAGAGCAAGAGTTGTTTTCTGGTAAGAAGAGTCACTATTGCGCTCCCATTGCCATACACAGTACAAATAGCACTCGCGTCGATTTCCATCAAGTACAGTGTATTGGACTGAAGAGGAGCTACTGTTCTTGTCAGTTTCCTAAGCACAGTTGAACTAGATATGGCCCGTGTGTGTAGGAAGCACAGTTCTTTTGTTCTCAGCAAGCTCACTGTTCGGACCACATAGAAAACACAGTAGAGTAGAAGAGTGCTCTTTTCTCAAAAGCAGAGTGTGTTTCTTGTAAGGCGAGCTAGCGTTTGTTTCCCAGTCCTAAATGGAGTTGAATCACATGCAGTTTTTGGTCCTACGAGCAAGAGTTGTTTTCTGGTAAGGAAAGTCAATATTGCGCTCCCATTGCCATACACAGTACAAATAGCACTCGCGTCTGTTCCCATCAAGTACAGTGTATTGGACTGAAGAGGAGCTACTGTTCTTGTCAGTTTCCTAGCAGAGTTGAACTAGATATGACCCGTGTGTGTAGGAAGCACAATTCTTTTGTTTTGAGCAAGCTCACTGTTTGGACCCCATAGGAAACACAGTAGAGAAGATGTGTGCCCTATTCTCAAAAGCAGAGCGTGTTTCTTGTAAGGCGAGCTAGAGTTTGTTTCCCAGTCCTAAGTGGATTGAATCAAACGCAGTTTCTGGTCCTAAGAGCAAGAGTTGTTTTCTGGTAAGAAGGGTTACTATTGTGCTCCCATTGCTGTGCACAGTGCAAATAGCACTCGCGTCTGTTCCCAGCAAGTACAGTGTATTGGACTGAAGAGGAGCTACTGTTCTCGTCAGTTTCCTAAGCAGAGTTGAACTAGATATGGCCCGTGTCTGTAGGAAGCACAGTTCTTTTGTACTCAGCAAGCTCACTCTTCTGGCCCTATAGGAAACACAGTAGAGTAGAAGAGTGCTCTTGTCTCAAAATCAGAGTGTGTTTCTTGTAAGGCGAGATAGCATTTGTTTCCCAGTCCTAAATGGAGTTGAATCACATGCAGTTTCTGGTCCTACGAGCAAGAGTCGTTTTCTGGTAAAAAGAGTCACGATTTCGCACCCAATGCCGTACACAGTGCAATTAGCACTCGTGTCGTTTCCCTGCAAGTACAATGTATTGGACTGAAGAGCAGCTACTGTTCTTGTCAGTTTCCTAAGCAGAATTGAACTAGATATGGCCCGTGTGTGTAGGAAGCACAGTTCTTTTGTTCTGAGCAAGCTCACTGTTTGGACCCCATAGGAAACACAGTAAAGTAGAAGAGTGCTCTTTTCTCAAAAGCATAGTGTGTTTCTTGTAAGGCGAGCTAGCGTTTGTTTCCCAGTCCTAAATGGAGTTGAATCACATGTAGTTTCTGGTCCTACGAGCAAGAGTTGTTTTCTGGTAAGAAGAGTACCTATTGCGCTCCCTTTGCCATACACAGTGCAAATAGCACTGGCGTCTGTACCCAGCATGTACAGCGTATTGGACTGAAGAGGATCTTCTGTTCTTTTCAGTTTCCTAAGCAGAGTTGAACTAGATATGGCCCGTGTGTGTAGGAAGCACAGTTCTTTTGTACTCAGCAAGCTCACTGTTCTGGCCCTATTGGAAACACAGTAGAGGAGAAGAGTGCTCTTTCCTCAAAAGCAGAATGTGTTTTTGGTAAGGCGAGCTAGCGTTTGTTTCCAAGTCCTAAATGGAGTTGAATCACATGCAGTTTTTGGTCATAAGAGCAAGAGTTGTTTTCTGGTAAGGAAAGTCAATATTGCGCTCCCATTGCCATACACAGTGCAAATAGCACTCACGTCTGTTCCCAGCAAGTACAGTGTATGGGACTGAAGAGGAGCTACTGTTCTTGTCAGTTTCCTAAGCAGAGTTGAACTAGATATGATCCTTGTGTGTAGGAAGCACAATTCTTTTGTTCTGAACAATCTCACTGTTTGGACCCCACAGGAAACACAGTAGAGAAGATGTGTGCCCTATTCTCAAAAGCAGAGCATGTTTCTTGTAAGGCGAGCTAGCGTTTGTTTCCCAGTCCTAAGTGGATTGATTCAAATGCAGTTTCTGGTCTTAAGAGCAAGAGTTGTTTTCTGGTAAGAAGAGTCACTATTGGGCTCCCTTTGCCATACATAGTGCAAATAGCCCTCGCGTCTGTTCCCAGCAAGTACAGTGTAATGGACTGAAGAGGAGCTACTGTTCTTGTCAGGTTCCTAAGCAGAGTTGAACTAGATATGGCCCATGTGTGTAGGAAGCACAGTTCTTTTGTACTCAGCAAGCTCACTGTTCTGGCCCTATAGGAAAAACAGTAGAGTAGAAGAGTGCTCTTTCATCAAAAGCAGAGTGTGATTTTTGTAAGGCGAGCTAGCGTTTGTTTCACAGTCCTAAATGGAGTTGAATCACATGCAGTTTCCGTTCCTACCAGCAAGAGTTGTTTTCTGGTAAGGAAAGTCACTATTGCACTCCCGTTGCCATACACAGTGCAATTAGCACTCGCGTCTGTTCCCAGCAAGTACAGTGTATTGGACTGAAGAGGAGCTACTGTTCTTGTCAGTTTCCTAAGCAGAATTGAACTAGATATGGCCCGTGTGTGTAGGAAGCACAGTTCTTTTGTTCTGAGCAAGCTCACTGTTTGGACCCCATAGGAAACACAGTAGAGTAGAAGAGTGCTCTTTTCTCAAAAGCAGAGTGTGTTTCTTGTATGGCGAGCTAACGTTTGTTTCCCAGTCCTAAATGGAGTTGAATCACATGCAGTTTCTGGTCCTACGAGCAAGAGTTGTTTTCTGGTAAGAATTGTCACTATTGTGCTCCCATTGCCATACACAGTGCAAATAGCACTGGCGTCTGTACCCAGCATGTACAGTGTATTGGACTGAGGAGGATCTACTGTTCTTTTCAGTTTCCTAAGCAGAATTGAACTAGATATGGCCCGTGTGTGTAGGAAGCACAGTTCTTTTGTTTTGAGCAAGCTCACTGTTTGGACCCCATAGGAAACACAGTAGAGAAGATGTGTGCCCTATTCTCAAAAGCAGAGCGTGTTTCTTGTAAGGCGAGCTAGCGTTTGTTTCCTAGTCCTAAATTGAGTTGAATCACATGCAGTTTCTGGTCCTACGAGCAAGAGTTTTTTCTGGTAATAAGAGTCACTATTGCGCTCCCATTGTCATACTCAGGGCAAATAGCACTGGCCTCTGTTTCCAGCATGTACAGTGTACTGGCCTAAAGAGGATCTACTGTTCTTGTCAGGTTCCTAAGCAGAGTTGAACTAGATATGGCCCATGTGTGTAGGAAGCACAGTTCTTTTGTACTCAGAAAGCTCACTGTTCTGGCCCTATAGGAAACACAGTAGATTAGAAGAGTGCTCTTTCCTCCAAAGCAGAGTGTGTTTCTTGTAAGGCCAGCTAGAGTTTGTTTCCCAGTCCTAAATGGAGTTGAATCACATGCAGTTTCCGTTCCTATGAGCAAGAGTTGTTTTCTGGTAAGGAAAGTCACTATTGTGCTCCCATTGCCAAACACAGTGCAAATAGCACTGGCGTCTGTACACAGCATGTACAGCGTATTGGACTGAAGAGGATGTTCTGTTCTTTTCAGTTTCCTAAGCAGAGTTGAACTAGATATGGCCCGTGTGTGTAGGAAGCACAGTTCTTTTGTTCTGAGCAAGCTCACATTTCGAACCACATAGGAAACACAGTAGAGTAGAAGAGTGCATTTTTCTCAAAAGCAGAGTGTGTTTCTTGTAAGGCGAGCTAGCGTTTGTTTCCCAATCCTAAATGGAGTTGAATCACATCCAGGTTCTGATCCTACGAGCAAGAGTTGTTTTCTGGTAAGAAGAGTCACTATTGCGCTCCCTTTGACATACAGAGTGCAAATAGCCCTCGCGTCTTTTCCCAGCAAGTACAGTGTATTGGACTGAAGAGGAGCTACTGTTCTTGCCATTTTCCTACGCAGAGTTGAACTAGATATGGCCCATGTGTGTAGGAAGCACAGTTCTTTTGTACTCAGCAAGCTCACTGTTCTGGCCCTATAGGAAACACAGTAGAGTAGAAGAGTGCTCTTTCCTCAAAAGCAGAGAGTGTTTTTTGTAAGGAGAGCTAGAGTTTGTTTCCCAGTCCTAAATGGAGTTGAATCACATGCAGTTTTTGGTCATACGAGCAATAGTTGTTTTCTGGTAAGGAAAGTTAATATTGCGCTCCCATTGCCATACACAGTGCAAATAGCACTCACGTATGTTCCCAGCAAGTACAGTGTATGGGACTGAAGAGGAGCTACTGTTCTTGTCAGTTTCCTAAGCACAGTTGAACTAGATATGGCCCGTGTTTGTAGGAAGCACAGTTCTTTTGTTCTGAGCAAGCTCACTGTTCGGACCACATAGAAAACACAGTAGAGTAGAAGAGTGCTCTTTTCTCAAAAGCAGAGTGTGTTTCTTGTAAGGCGAGCTAGCGTTTGTTTCCCAGTCCTAAATGGAGTTGAATCACATGCAGTTTTTGGTCCTACGAGCAAGAGTTGTTTTCTGGTAAGGAAAGTCAATATTGCGCTCCCATTGCCATACACAGTGCAAATAGCACTCGCGTCTGTTCCCAGCAAGTACAGTGTATTGGACTGAAGAGGAGCTACTGTTATTGTCAGTTTCCTAAGCAGAGTTGAACTAGATATGAGACCCGTGTGTGTAGGAAGCACAATTCTTTTGTTTTGAGCAAGCTCACTGTTTGGACCCCATAGGAAACACAGTAGGCAAGATGTGTGCCCTATTCTCAAAAGCAGAGTGTGTTTCTTGTAAGGCGAGCTAGCGTTTGTTTCCCAGTCCTAAGTGGATTGATTCAAATGCAGTTTCTGGTCCTAAGAGCAAGAGTTGTTTTCTGGTAAGAGGAGTCACTATTGTGCTCCCATTGTCATTCACAGTGCAAATAGCCCTCGCGTCTGTTCCCAGCAAGTACAGTGTATTTGACTGAAGAGGAGCTACTGTTTTTGTCAGTTTCCTAAGCAGAGTTGAACTAGATATGACCCGTGTGTGTAGGAAGCACAGTTCATTTGTTCTGAGCAAGCACACTGTTTGGACACCATAGGAAACACAGTAGAGTAGATGTGTGCTCTATTCTCAAAAGCAGAGTGTGTTTTTTGTAAGGTGAGCTAGCGTTTGTTTCGCAGTCCTAAATGGAGTTGAATCACATGCAGTTTCCGTTCCTAGGAGCAAGAGTTGTTTTCTGGTAAGGAAAGTCACTATTGTGCTCCCATTGCCATACACAGTGCAATTAGCACTCGCGTCTGTTCCCAGCAAGTACAGTGTATTAGACTGAAGAGGAGCTACTGTTCTTGTCAGTTTCCTAAGCAGAATTGAACTAGATATGGCCCGTGTGTGTAGGAAGCACAGTTCTTTTGTTCTGAGCAAGCTCACTGTTTGGACCCCTTAGGAAACACAGTAGAGTAGAAGAGTGCTCTTTTCTCAAAAGCAGAGTGTGTTTCTTGTTAGGCGAGCTAGCGTTTGTTTCCAAGTCCTAAATGGAGTTGAATCACATGCAGTTTCTGGTCCTACGAGCAAGAGTTGTTTTCTGGTAAGAAGAGTCACTATTGTGCTCCCATTGCCATACACAGTGCAAATAGCACTGGCCTCTGTACCCAGCATGTACTGTGTACTGGACTAAAGAGGATCTACTGTTCTTGTCAGTTTCCTAAGCAGAATTGAACTAGATATGGCCCGTGTGTGTAGGAAGCACAGTTCTTTTGTTCTGAGCAAGCTCACTGTTCTGGCCCTATAGAAAAACAGTAGAGTAGAAGAGTGCTCTTTTCTCAAAAGCAGAGTGTGTTTCTTGTAAGGCGAGCTAGCGTTTGTTTCCCAGTCCTAAATGGAGTTGAATCACATCCAGTTTCTGGTCCTACGAGCAAGAGTTTTTTCTGGTAATAAGAGTCACTATTGCACTCCCATTGTCATACTCAGGGCAAATAGCACTGCCCTCTGTTCCCAGCATGTACAGTGTACTGGACTAAAGAGGATCTACTGTTCTTGTCAGGTTCCTAAGCAGAGTTGAACTAGATATGGCCCATGTGTGTAGGAAGCACAGTTCTTTTGTACTCAGAAAGCTCACTGTTCTGGCTCTATAGGAAACACAGTAGATTAGAAGAGTGCTCTTTCCTCCAAAGCAGAGTGTGTTTCTTGTAAGGCCAGCTAGAGTTTGTTTCCCAGTAATAAATGGAGTTGAATCACATGCAGATTCCGTTCCTATGAGCAAGAGTTGTTTTCTGGTAAGGAAAGTCACTATTGCGCTCCCATTGCCAAATACAGTGCAAATAGCCCTCGCGTCTGTTCCCAGCAAGTACAGTGTATTGGACTGAAGAGGAGCTACTGTTCTTGTCAGTTTCCTAAGCAAATTTGAACTAGATATGGGCCGTGTGTGTAGGAAGCACAGTTCTTTTGTTCTGAGCAAGCTCACTGTTTGGATCCCAAAGGAAACACAGTAGAGTATAAGAATGCTCTTTTCTCAAAAGCAGAGTGTGTTTCTTGTAAGGCGAGCTAGCGTTTGTTTCGTAGTCCTAAATGGAGTTGAATCACATGCAGTTTCTGGTCATATGAGCAAGAGTTGTTTTCTGGTAAGAAGAGTCACTGTTGCGCTCCCATAGCCATACACAGTGCAAATAGCACTGGCGTCTGTACCCAGCATGTACAGTGTATTGGACTGAAGAGGATCTACTCTTCTTGTCAGTTTCCTAAGCAGAATTGAACTAGATATGGCCCGTGTATGTAGGAAGCACAGTTCTTTTGTTCTGAGCAAGCTCACTGTTTGGACCCCATAGGAAACACAGTAGAGTAGAAGAGTACTCTTTTCTCAAAAGCAGAGTGTGTTTCTTGTAAGGCGAGCTAGCTTTTGTTTCCCAGTCGTAAATGAAGTTGAATCACATGCAGTTTCTGTTCCTACGAGTAGAGTTGTTTTTTGGTGAGAAGAGTCACTACTGCGCTCCCATTGCCATACACAGTGCAAATAGCACTTGCGTCTGTTCCAATCAAGTACAGTGTATTGGACTGAAGACGAGATACTGTTCTTGTCAGTTTCCTGAGCAGAGTTGAACTAGATATGGCCCGTGTGTATAGGAAGCACAGTTCTTTTCTTCTGAGCAAACTAACTTTCTGGCCCTATAGGAAACACAATAGAATAGAAGAGTGCTCTTTCCTCAAAAGCAGAGTGTGTTTTTTGTAAGGCGAGCTAGCGTTTGTTTCGCAGTCCTAAATGGATTTGAATCACATGCAGTTTTCGTTCCTACGAGCAATAGTTGTTTTCTGGTAAGGAAAGTCACTATTGTGCTCCCTTTGCCATACACAGTGGAAATAGCACTCGTGTCTGTTCCCAGCAAGTACAGTGTATTGGACTGAAGAGGAGCTACTGTTCTTGTCAGTGTCCTAAGCAGAATTGAACTAGATATGGCCTGTGTGTGTAGGAAGCACAGTTCTTTTGTTCTGAGCAAGCTCACTGTTTGGACCCCATAGAAAACACAGTAGAGTAGAAGAGTGCTCTTTTTTCAAAAGCAGAGTGTGTTTCTTGTAAGGCGAGCTAGCGTTTGTTTCTCAGTCCTAAATGGAGTTGAATCACATGCAGTTTCTGGTCCTACGAGCAAGAGTTGTTTTCTGGTAAGAAGAGTCACTATTGGGCTCCCATTGCCATACACAGTGCAAATAGCTCTGGCGTCTGTACCCAGCATGTACAGCGTATTGGATTGAAGAGGATCTACTGTTCTTGTCAGTTTCCTAAGCAGAGTTGAACTAGATATGGCCCGTGTGTGTAGGAAGCACAGTTCTTTTGTTCTCAGCAAGCTCATTGTTCGGACCACATAGGAAAAACTGTAGAGTAGAAGAGTGCTCTTTTCTCAAAAGCAGAGTGTGGTTCTTGTAAGGCGAGATAGCGTTTGTTTCCCAGTCCTAAATGGAGTTGAATCACATGCAGTGTCTGGTCATACGAGCAAGAGTTGTTTTCTGGTTAAGAAGAGTCACTATTGCGCTCCCATTGTCACACACAGGGCAAATAGCACTGGCATCTCTTCCCAGCATGTACAGTCTATTGGACTGAAGAGGATCTACTGTTCTTGTCAGTTTCCTAAGCAGTATTGAACAAGATATGGCCCGTGTGTGTAGGAAGCACAGTTCTTTTGTTCTGAGCAAGCTCACATTTCGAACCCCATAGGAAACACAGTAGAGTAGAAGAGTGCTCTTTTCTCAAAAGCAGAGTGTGTTTCTTGTAAGGTGAGCTAGCGTTTGTTTCCCATTCCTAAATGGATTTGAAATACACATGCAGTTTCTGGTCCTACAAGCAAGAGTTGTTTTCTGGTTAGAAGAGTCACTATTGCGCTCCCTTTGCCATACACAAGGCAAATAGCCCTCGCCTCTGTTCCCAGCAAGTACAGTGTATTGGACTGAAGAGGAGCTACTGTTCTTGTCAGTTTCCTAAGCAGACTTGAACTAGATATGGCCCATGTGAGCAGGAAGCTCAGTTCTTTTGTACTCAGCAAGCTCACTGTTCTGGCCCTATAAAAAACACAGTAGAGTAGAAGAGTGCTCTTTCCTCAAAAACAGAGTGTGTTTTTTGTAAGGGGAGCTAGCCTTTGTTTCACAGTCCTAAATGGAGTTGAATCACATGCAGTTTCCGTTCCTACGAGCAAGAGTTTTTTTCTGGTAAGGAAAGTCACTATTGTGCTCCCATTGCCATACACAGTGCAAATAGCACTTGCGTCTGTTCCCAGCAAGTACAGTGTATTGGACTGAAGAGGAGCTAGTGTTCTTGTTAGTTTCCTAAGCAGAATTGAACTAGATATGGCCTGTGTGTGTAGGAAGCACAGTTCTTTTGTTCTGAGCAAGCTCACTGTTTGGACCCCATAGGAAACACAGTAGAGTAGATGAGTGCTCTTTTCTTAAAAGCAGAGTGTGTTTCTTGTAAGGCGAGCTAGCGTTTGTTTCCCAGTCCTAAATGGAGTTGAATCACATGCAGTTTCTGGTCCTAAGAGCAAGAGTTGTTTTCTGGTAAGAAGAGTCACTATTGCGCTCCCATTGCCATACACTGTGCAAATAGCACTGGCGTCTGTACCCAGCATGTACAGTGTATTGGACTGAAGAGGATCTACTGTTCTTGTCAGTTTCCTAAGCAGAATTGAACTAGATATGGCCTGTGTATGTAGGAAACACAGTTCTTTTGTTCTGAGCAAGCTCACTGTTCTGGCCCTATAGGAAACACAGTAGAGTAGAAGAGTTCTCTTTTCTCAAAAGCAGAGTGTGTTTCTTGTAAGGCGAGCTAGCGTTTGTTTCCCAGTCCTACATGGAGTTGAATCACATGCAGTTTCTGGTCCTACGAGCAAGGGATGTTTTCTGGTAGGAAGAGTCACTATTGCGCTCCCATTGCCATACACAGTGCAAATAGCACTGGCGTCTGTACACAGCATGTACAGTGTATTGGACTGAAGAGGATCTACTGTTCTTGTCAGTTTCTTAAGCAGAATTGAACTAGATATGACCCGTGTGTGTAGGAAGTACAGTTCTTTTGTTCTGAGCAAGCTCACTGTTCTGGCCCTATAGGAAACACAGTAGAGTAGAAGACTGCTCTTTTCTCAAAAGCAGAGTGTGTTTCTTGTAAGGCAAGCTAGCGTTTGTTTCCCAGTCCTACATGGAGTTGAATCACATGCAGTTTCTTGTCCTACGAGCAAGGGATGTTTTCTGGTAGGAAGAGTCACTATTGCGCTCCCATTGCCATACACAGTGCAAATAGCACTGGCGTCTGTACACAGCATGTACAGTGTATTGGACTGAAGAGGATCTACTGTTCTTGTCAGTTTCTTAAGCAGAATTGAACTAGATATGACCCGTGTGTGTAGGAAGCACAGTTCTTTTGTTCTGAGCAAGCTCACTGTTCTGGCCCTATAGGAAACACAGTAGAGTAGAAGACTGCTCTTTTCTCAAAAGCAGAGTGTGTTTCTTGTAAGGCGAGCTAGCGTTTGTTTGCCAGTCCTAAATGGAGTTGAATCACATGCAGTTTCTGGTCCTACGAGCAAGAGTTTTTTCTGGTAATAAGAGTCACTATTGCGCTCCCATTGTCATACTCAGGGCAAATAGCACTGGCCTCTGTTCCCAGCATGTACAGTGTATTGGACTGAAGAGGAGCTACTGTTCTTGTCAGTTTCCTAAGCAGAATTGAACTAGATATGGCCCGTGTGTGTAGGAAGCACAGTTCTTTTGTTCTGAGCAAACTATCTTTCTGGCCCTATAGGAAACACAATAGAGTAGATGAGTGCTCTTTTCTCAAAAGCAGCGTGTGTTTCTTGTACGGCGAGATAGCGTTTGTTTCCCAGTCCTAAATGGAGTTGAATCACATGCAGTTTCTGGACGTACGAGCAAGAGTTGTTTTCTGGTAAGGAAAGTCACAATTGTGCTCCCATTGTCATACGCAGGGCAAATAGCACTGGCGTCTGTTCCCAGCATGTACATTGTATTGGAATGAAGAGGATCTACTGCTCCTGTCAGTTTCCTAAGCACAATTGAACTAGATACGGCCATGTGTGTAGGAAGCACAGTTCTTTTGTTCTGAGCAAGCTCACTGTTTGGACCCCATAGGAAACACAGTAGAGTAGAAGAGTGCTCTTTTCTCAAAAGCCGAGTGTGTTTAGTGTAAGGCGACCTAGCATTTGCTTCCCAGTCCTAAATGGAGTTGAATCACATGCAGTTTCTGGTCCTAAGAGCAAGAGTTGTTTTCTGGTCAGAAGAGTCACTATTGCGCTCCCATTGCCATACACAGTGCAAATAGCACTCGCGTCTGCTCACAGCAAGTACAGTGTATTTGATTGAAGAGGAGCTACTGTTCTTGTCAGTTTCCTAAGCAGACGTGAACTAGATATGGCCCATGTGTGTAGGAAGCACAGTTCTTTTGTTCTGAGCAAGCTCACTGTTTGGACCCCATAGGAAACACAGTAGAGTAGATGAGTGCTCTTTTCTCAAAAGCAGAGTGTGTTTCTTGTAAGGCGAGCTAGCGTTTGTTTCCCAGTCCTAAATGGAGTTGAGTTACATGCAGTTTCTGGTCCTAAGAGCAAGAGTTGTTTTCTGGTAAGAAGAGTCACTATTGTGATCCCATTGCCATACACTGTGCAAATAGCACTGGCATCTGTACCCAGCATGTACAGTGTATTGGACTGAAGAGGATCTACTGTTCTTGTCAGTTTCCTAAGCAGAATTGAACTAGATATGGCCCGTGTATGTAGGAAGCACAGTTCTTTTGTTCTGAGCAAGCTCAATGTTGTGGCCCTATAGGAAACACAGTAGAGTAGAAGAGTGCTCTTTTCTCAAAAGCAGAGTGTGTTTCTTGTAAGGCGAGCTAGCGTTTGTTTCCCAGTCCTACATGGAGTTGAATCACATGCAGTTTCTGGTCCTACGAGCAAGGGATGTTTTCTGGTAGGAAGAGTCACTATTGCGCTCCCATTGCCATACACAGTGCAAATAGCACTGGCGTCTGTACACAGCATGTACAGTGTATTGGACTGAAGAGGATCTACTGTTCTTGTCAGTTTCTTAAGCAGAATTGAACTAGATATGACCCGTGTGTGTAGGAAGCACAGTTCTTTTGTACTGAGGAAGCTCACTGTTCTGGCCCTATAGGAAACACAGTATAGTAGAAGACTGCTCTTTTCTCAAAAGAAGAGTGTGTTTCTTGTAAGGCGAGCTAGCGTTTGTTTACCAGTCCTAAATGGAGTTGAATCACATGCAGTTTCTGGTCCTACGAGCAAGAGATTTTTCTGGTAATAAGAGTCACTATTGCGCTCCCATTGTCATACTCAGGGCAAAGAGCACTGGCCTCTGTTCCCAGCATGTACAGTGTATTGGACTGAAGAGGATCTACTGTTCTTGTCAGGTTCCTAAGCAGAGTTGAACTAGATATGGCCCATGTGTGTAGGAAGCACAATTCTTTTGTTCTGAGCAAGCTCACTGTTTGGACCCCATAGGAAACACAGTAGAGTAGATGTGTGCCTTATTCTCAAAAGCAGAGCGTGTTTCTTGTAAGGCGAGTTGTGTTTGTTTCCCAGTCCTAAGTAGATTGAATCAAATGCAGTTTCTGGTCCTACGAGCAAGAGTTGTTTTCCTGTAAGAAGAGTCACTATTGTGCTCCCATTGCCGTACACAGAGCAAATAGCACTTGCGTCTGTTCCCAGTAAGTACAGTGTATTGGACTGAAGAGGAGCTACTGTTCTCGTCAGTTTCCTAAGCAGAGTTGAACTAGATATGGCCTGTGTGTGTAAGAAGCACAGTTCTTTTGTTCTGAGCAAGCTCACTGTTCGGACCCCATAGGAAACACAGTAGAGTAGATGAGTGCTCTTTTCTCAAAAGCCGAGTGTGTTTAGTGTAAGGCGACCTAGCGTTTGCTTCCCAGTCCTAAATGGAGTTGAGTCACATGCAGTTTCTGGTCCTATGAGCAAGAGTTGTTTTCTGGTAAGAAGAGTAACTATTGCGCTCCCATTGTCACACACAGGGCAAATAGCACTGGCGTCTCTTCCCAGCATGTACAGTCTATTGGACTGAAGAGGTTCTACTGTTCTTGTCAGTTTCCTAAGCAGAATTGAACAAGATATGGCCCGTGTGTGTAGGAAGCACAGTTCTTTTGTTCTGAGCAAGCTCACATTTCGAACCCCATAGGGAACACAGTAGAGTACAAGAGTGCTCTTTTCTCAAAAGAAGAGTGTGTTTCTTGTAAGGCGAGCTAGAGTTTGTTTCCCAGTCCTAAATGGGGATGAAATACACATGCAGTTTCTGGTCCTACGAGCAAGAGTTGTTTTCTGGTAAGAAGAGTCACTATTGTGCTCCCTTTTCCATACACAGTGCAAATAGCCCTCGCGTCTGTTCCCAGCAAGTACAGTGTATTGGACTGAAGAGGAGCTACTGTTCTTGTCAGTTTCCTAAACAGAGTTGAACTAGATATGGCCCATGTGTGTAGGAAGCACAGTTCTTTTGTAATCAGCAGCTCACTGTTCTGGCCATACAGGAAACACAATAGAGAAGAAGAGTGCTCTTTCCTCAAAAGCAGAGTGTGTTTCTTGTAAGGCGAGCTAGCGTTTGTTTCCTAGTCCTAAATGGAGTTGAATCACATGCAGTTTCTGGTCCTACGAGCAAGAGTTGTTTTCTGGTAAGGAAAGTCACTATTGCGCTCCCATTGCCATACACAGTGCAAATAGCACTCGCGTCTGTTCCCAGCATGTACAGTGTATTGGACTGAAGAGGAGCTACTGTTCTTGTCAGTTTCCTAAGCAGAATTGAACTAGATATGGCCCGTGTGTGTAGGAAGCACAGTTCTTTTGTTCTGAGCAACTCACTGTTTGGACCCCATAGGAAACACAGTAGAGTAGAAGAGTGCTCTTTTCTCAAAAGCTGAGTGTGTTTAGTGTAAGGCGACCTAGCGTTTGCTTCCCAGTCCTAAATGGAGTTGAATCACATGCAGTTTCTGGTCCTAAGAGCAAGAGTTGTTTTCTGGTAAGAAGAGTCACTATTGCGCTCCCATTGCCATACACAGCGAAAATAGCACTCGCGCCTGCTCTCAGCAAGTACAGTGTATTTGATTGAAGAGGAGCTACTGTTCTTGTCAGTTTCCTAAGCAGACTTGAACTAGATATGGCCCGTGTGTGTAGGAAGCACAGTTCATTTGTTCTGAGCAAGCTCACTGTTCGAACCCCATAGGAAACACAGTAGAGTAGAAGAGTACTCTTTTCTCAAAAGCAGAGTGTGTTTCTTGTAAGGCGAGCTAGCTTTTGTTTCCCAGTCGTAAATGAAGTTGAATCACATGCAGTTTCTGATCCTACGAGTAGAGTTATTTTTTGGTGAGAAGAGTCACTATTGCGCTCCCATTACCATACACAGTGCAAATAGCACTCGCGTCTGTTCCAATCAAGTACAGTGTATTGGACTGAAGAGGAAATACTGTTCTTGTCAGTTTCCTGAGCAGAGTTGAACTAGATATGGCCCGTGTGTATAGGAAGTACAGTTCTTTTGTTCTGAGCAAACTAACTTTCTGGCCCTATAGGAAACACAGTAGAGTAGATGAGTGCTCTTTTGTCAAAAGCAGAGTGTGTTTCTTGTAAGGCAAGATAGCGTTTGCTTCCCAGACCTAAATGGAGTTGAATCACATGCAGTTTCTGTTCCTACAAGCAAGAGTTGTTTTCTGGTAAGAAGAGTCACTATTGCGCTCGAATTGTCATACACAGGGCAAATAGCACTGGCGTCTGTTCCCAGCCTGTACAGTGTATTGGACTGAAGAGGATCTACTGTTCTTGTCAGTTTCCTCCGCAGAGTTGAACTCGATATGGCCCGTGTGTGTAGGAAGCACAGTTCTTTTGTTCTGAGCAAGCTCACTGTTCTGGCCCTATAGGAAACACAGAAGAGTAGAAGAGTGCTCTTTTCTCAAAGCAGAGTGTGTTTCTTGTAAGACGAGCTAGCGTTTGTTTCCTAGTCCTAAATGGAGTTGAATCACATGCAGTTTCTGGTCCTATGAGCAAGAGTTTTTTCTGGTAATAAGAGTCACTATTGAGCTCGCATTGTCATACTCAGGGCAAATAGCACTGGCCCCTGTTCCCAGCATGTACAGTGTATTAGACTGAAGAGGATCCACTGTTCTTGTCAGGTTCCTAAGCAGAGTTGAACTAGATATGGCCCATGTGTGTAGGAAGCACAGTTCTTTTGTACTCAGCAAGCTCACTGTTCTGGCCCTATAGGAAACACAGTAGAGTAGAAGCGTGCTCTTTCCTCAAAAGCAGAGTGTGTTTCTTGTAAGGCGAGCTAGAGTTTGTTTCCCAGTCCTAAATGGAGTTGAATCACATGCAGTTTCCGTTCCTACGAGCAAGAGTTGTTTTCTGGTAAGGAAAGTCACTATTGCGCTCCCATTGCCATACACCGTGCAAATAGCACTCGCGTCTGTTCCCAGCAAGTACAGTGTATTGGACTGAAGAGGAGCTACTGTTCTCGTCAGTTTCCTAAGCAGAGTTGAACTAGATATGGCCCGTGTGTGTAAGAAGCACAGTTCTTTTGTTCTGAGCAAGCTCACTGTTCGGACTCCATAGGAAACATAGTAGAGTAGATGAGTGCTCTTTTCACAAAAGCCGAGTGTGTTTAGTGTAAGGCGACCCAGCGTTTGCTTCCCAGTCCTAAATGGAGTTGAATCACATGCAGTTTCTGGTCCTAAGAGCAAGAGTTGTTTTCTGGTAAGAAGAGTCACTATTGCGCTCCCATTGCCATACACAGTGCAAATAGCACTCGCGTCTGCTCTCAGCAAGTACAGTATATTTGATTGAAGAGGAGCTACTGTTCTTGTCAGTTTCCTAAGCAGACTTGAACCAGATATGGCCCATGTGTATATAAGCACAGTTCATTTGTTCTGAGGAAGCTCACTGTTCGGACCCCATAGGAAACACAGTAGAGTAGAAGAGTACTCTTTTCTCAAAAGCAGAGTGTGTTTCTTGTAAGGCGAGCTAGCTTTTGTTTCCCAGTCGTAAATGAAGTTGAATCACATGCAGTTTCTGTTCCTACGAGTAGAGTTGTTTTTTGGTAAGAAGAGTCACTATTGCGCTCCCATTGTCACACAGTGCAAATAGCACTTGCGTCTCTTCCAATCAAGTACAGTGTATTAGACTGAAGAGGATCTACTGTTCTTGTCAGTTTCCTGAGCAGAGTTGAACTAGATATGGCCCGTGTGTGTAGGAAGCACAGTTCTTTTGTTCTGAGCAAGCTCACTGTTCAGACCCCGTAGGAAAAAAAGTAGAGTAGAAGAGTGCTCTTTTATCAAAAGCAGAGTGTGTTTCTTGTAAGGCGAGCTAGAGTTTATTTCCCAGTCCTAAATGGAGTTGAGTCACATGCAGTTTCTGTTCCCACGAGCAAGAGTTGTTTTCTGGTAAGAAGAGTAACTATTGCGCTCCCATTGTCACACACAGGGCAAATAGCACTGGCGTCTCTTCCCAGCATGTACAGTCTATTGGACTGAAGAGGTTCTACTGTTCTTGTCAGTTTCCTAAGCAGAATTGAACAAGATATGGCCCGTGTATGTAGGAAGCACAGTTCTTTTGTTCTGAGCAAGCTCACATTTCGCTCCCCATAGGGAACACAGTAGAGTAGAAGAGTGCATTTTTCTCAAAAGAAGAGTGTGTTTCTTGTAAGGCGAGCTAGAGTTTGTTTCCCAGTCCTAAATGGAGATGAAATACACTTGCAGTTTCTGGTCCTACGAGCAAGAGTTGTTTTCTGGTAAGAAGAGTCACTTTTGCGCTCCCTTTTCCATACACAGTGCAAATAGCCCTCGCGTCTGTTCCGAGCAAGTACAGTGTATTGGACTGAAGAGGAGCTACTGTTCTTGTCAGTTTTCTAAACAGAGTTGAACTAGATATGGCCCATGTGCGTAGGAAGCACAGTTCTTTTGTAATCAGCAAGCTCACTGTTCTGGCCATACAGGAAACACAATAGAGTAGAAGAGTGCTTTTTCCTCAAAAACAGAGTGGGTTTCTTGTAAGGCGAGCTAGCGTTTGTTTCCTAGTCCTAAATGGAGTTGAATCACATGCAGTTTCTGGTCCTACGAGCAAGAGTTGTTTTCTGGTAAGAAGAGTCACTATTGCGCTCCCATTGCCATACACTGTGCAAATAGCACGGCGTCTGTACCCAGCATGTACAGTGTATTGGACTGAAGAGGATCTACTGTTCCTGTCATTTTCCTAAACAGAATTGAACTAGATATGGCCCGTGTATGTAGAAGCACAGTTCTTTTGTTCTGAGCAAGCTCACTGTTTGGACCCCATAGGAAACACAGTAGAGTAGAAGAGTGCTCTTTTCTCAAAAGCTGAGTGTGTTTAGTGTAAGGCGACCTAGCGTTTGCTTCCCAGTCCTAAATGGAGTTGAATCACATGCAGTTTCTGGTCCTAAGAGCAAGAGTTGTTTTTTTGGTAAGAAGAGTCACTATTGCGCTCCCATTGCCATACACAGTGCAAATAGCACTCGCGCCTGCTCTCAGCAAGTACAGTTTATTTGATTGAAGAGGAGCTACTGTTCTTGTCAGTTTCCTAAGCAGACTTGAACTAGATATGGCCCGTGTGTGTAGGAAGCACAGTTCATTTGTTCTGAGCAAGCTCACTGTTCGAACCCCATAGGAAACACAGTAGAGTAGAAGAGTACTCTTTTCTCAAAAGCAGAGTGTGTTTCTTGTAAGGCGAGCTAGCTTTTGTTTCCCAGTTGTAAATGAAGTTGAATCACATGCAGTTTCTGATCCTACGAGTAGAGTTGTTTTTTGGTGAGAAGAGTCACTATTGCGCTCCCATTGCCATACACAGTGCAAATAGCACTTGCGTCTGTTCCAATCAAGTACAGTGTATTGGACTGAAGAGGAAATACTGTTCTTGTCAGTTTCCTGAGCAGAGTTGAACTAGATATGGCCCGTGTGTATAGGAAGCACAGTTCTTTTGTTCTGATCAAACTAACTTTCTGGCCCTATAGGAAACACAGTAGAGTAGATGAGTGCTCTTTTCTCAAAAGCAGAGTGTGTTTCTTGTAAGGCGAGATAGCGTTTGTTTCCCAGTCCTAAATGGAGTTGAATCACATGCAGTTTCTGGACGTACGAGCAAGAGTTGTTTTCTGGTAAGGAAAGTCACAATTGTGCTCCCATTGTCATACACAGGGCAAATAGCACTGGCGTCTGTTCCCAGCATGTACAGTGTATTGGACTGAAGAGGAGCTACTGCTCCTGTCAGTTTCCTAAGCACAATTGAACTAGATACGGCCATGTGTGTAGGAAGCACAGTTCTTTTGTTCTGAGCAAGCTCACTGTTTGGACCCCATAGGAAACACAGTAGAGTAGAAGAGTGCTCTTTTCTCAAGAGCATAGTGTGTTTCGTGTAAGGCGACCTAGCGTTTGCTTCCCAGTCCTAAATGGAGTTGAATCACATGCAGTTTCTGGTCCTAAGAGCAAGAGTTGTTTTCTGGTAAGAAGAGTCACTATTGCTCTCCCATTGCCATACACAGTGCAAATAGCACTCGCGTCTGCTCTCAGCAAGTACAGTGTATTTGATTGAAGAGGAGCTGCTGTTCTTGTCAGTTTCCTAAGCAGACTTGAACTAGATATGGCCCATGTGTGTAGGAAGCACAGTTCATTTGTTCTGAGCAAGCTCACTGTTCAAACCCCATAGGAAAGACAGTAGAGTAGAAGAGTACTCTTTTCTCAAAAGCAGAGTTTGTTTCTCGTAAGGCGAGCTAGCTTTTGTTTCCCAGTCATAAATGAAGTTGAATCACATGCAGTTTCTGATCCTACGAGTAGAGTTGTTTTTTGGTGAGAAGAGTCACTATTGCGCTCCCATTGCCATACACAGTGCAAATAGCACTCGCGTCTGTTCCAATCAAGTACAGTGTATTGGACTGAAGAGGAAATACTGTTCTTGTCAGTTTCCTGAGCAGAGTTGAACTAGATATGGCCTGTGTGTATAGGAAGCACAGTTCTTTTGTTCTGAGCAAACTAACTTTCTGGCCCTATAGGAAACACAGTAGAGTAGATGAGTGCTCTTTTGTCAAAAGCAGAGTGTGTTTCTTGTAAGGCAAGATAGCGTTTGCTTCCCAGACCTAAATGGAGTTGAATCACATGCAGTTTCTGTTCCTACAAGCAAGAGTTGTTTTCTGGTAAGAAGAGTCACTATTGCGCTCGAATTGTCATACACAGGGCAAATAGCACTGGCGTCTGTTCCCAGCCTGTACAGTGTATTGGACTGAAGAGGATCTACTGTTCTTGTCAGTTTCTTCCGCAGAGATGAACTCGATATGGCCCGTGTGTGTAGGAAGCACAGTTCTTTTGTTCTGAGCAAGCTCACTGTTCTGGCCCTATAGGAAACACAGAAGAGTAGAAGAGTGCTCTTTTCTCAAAGCAGAGTGTGTTTCTTGTAAGGCGAGCTAGCGTTTGTTTCCCAGTCCTAAATGGAGTTGAATCACATGCAGTTTCTGGTCCTTTGAGCAAGAGTTTTTTCTGGTAATAAGAGTCACTATTGAGCTCGCATTGTCATACTCAGGGCAAATAGCACTGGCCCCTGTTCCCAGCATGTACAGTGTATTGGACTGAAGAGGATCCACTGTTCTTGTCAGGTTCCTAAGCAGAGTTGAACTAGATATGGCCCATGTGTGTAGGAAGCACAGTTCTTTTGTACTCAGCAAGCTCACTGTTCTGGCCCTATAGGAAACACAGTAGAGTAGAAGCGTGCTCTTTCCTCAAAAGCAGAGTGTGTTTCTTGTAAGGCGAGCTAGAGTTTGTTTCCCAGTCCTAAATGGAGTTGAATCACATGCAGTTTCCGTTCCTACGAGCAAGAGTTGTTTTCTGGTAAGGAAAGTCACTATTGCGCTCCCATTGCCATACACCGTGCAAATAGTACTCGCGTCTGTTCCCAGCAAGTACAGTGTATTGGACTGAAGAGGATCTACTGTTCTCGTCAGTTTCCTAAGCAGAGTTGAACTAGATATGGCCCGTGTGTGTAAGAAGCACAGTTCTTTTGTTCTGAGCAAGCTCACTGTTCGGACCCCATAGGAAACATAGTAGAGTAGATGAGTGCTCTTTTCACAAAAGCCGAGTGTGTTTAGTGTAAGGCGACCCAGCGTTTGCTTCCCAGTCCTAAACGGAGTTGAATCACATGCAGTTTCTGGTCCTAAGAGCAAGAGTTGTTTTCTGGTAAGAAGAGTCACTATTGCGCTCCCATTGCCATACACAGTGCAAATAGCACTCGCGTCTGCTCTCAGCAAGTACAGTGTATTTGATTGAAGAGGAGCTACTGTTCTTGTCAGTTTCCTAAGCAGACTTGAACTAGATATGGCCCGTGTGTGTATAAGCACAGTTCATTTGTTCTGCGGAAGCTCACTGTTCGGACCCCATAGGAAACACAGTAGAGTAGAAGAGTACTCTTTTCTCAAAAGCAGAGTGTGTTTCTTGTAAGGCGAGCTAGCTTTTGTTTCCCAGTCGTAAATGAAGTTGAATCACATGCAGTTTCTGTTCCTACGAGTAGAGTTGTTTTTTGGTAAGAAGAGTCACTATTGCGCTCCCATTGTCATACACAGTGCAAATAGCACTTGCGTCTCTTCCAATCAAGTACAGTGTATTAGACTGAAGAGGATCTACTGTTCTTGTCAGTTTCCTGAGCAGAGTTGAACTAGATATGGCCTGGGTGTAGGAAGCACAGTTCTTTTGTTCTGGCAAGCTCACTGTTCAGACCCCATAGGAAAAAAAGTAGAGGAGAAGAGTGCTTTTTTCTCAAAAGCAGAGTGTGTTTCTTGTAAGGCGAGCTAGAGTTTGTTTCCCAGTCCTAAATGGAGTTGAGTCACATGCAGTTTCTTGTCCTACGAGCAAGAGATGTTTTCTGGTAAGAAGAGTAACTATTGCGCTCTGATTGTCACACACAGGGCAAATAGCACTGGCGTCTCTTCCCAGCATGTACAGTCTATTGGACTGAAGAGGTTCTACTGTTCTTGTCAGTTTCCTAAGCAGTATTGAACAAGATATGGCCCGTGTGTGTAGGAAGCACAGTTCTTTTGTTCTGAGCAAGCTCACTGTTCCAACCCCATAGGAAACACAGTAGAGAGAAGAGTGCTCTTTTCTCAAAAGCAGAGTGCGTTTCTTGTAAGGCGAGCTACCATTTGTTTCCCAGTCCTAAATGGAGTTGAAATACACATACTCTTTCTGGTCCTACGAGCAAGAGTTGTTTTCTGGTTAGAGTGTCACTATTGTGCTCCCTTTGCCATACACAATGCAAATAGCCCTCGCGTCTGTTCCCAGGAATTACAGCGTATTGGAATGAAGAGGAGCTACTGTTCTTGTCAGTTTCCTAAGCAGAGTTGAACTTGATATGGCCCGTGTGTGTAGGAAGCACAGTTCTTTTGTTCTCAGCAAGCTCACTGTTCGGACCCCATAGGAAACACAGTAGAGTAGAAGAGTGCTCTTTTCTCAAAAGCAGAGTGTGTTTCTTGTAAGGCGAGCTATCGTTTGTTTCCAAGATCTAAATGGAGTTGAATCCCATGCAGTTCCTGGTTCTACGAACAAGAGTAGTTTTTTGGTAAGAAGAGTCACTATTGCGCTCCCATTGTCATACACAGGTCAAATAGCACTGGCGTCTGTTCCCAGCATGTACAGTGTATTGGACTGAAGAGGAGCTACTGTTCTAGTGAGATTCCTAAGCAGAGTTGAACTAGATATGGCCCATGTGTGCAGGAAGCTCAGTTCTTTTGTTTTCAGCAAGCTCACTGTTCGGACCCCTTAAAAAACACAGTAGAGTAGAATAGTGCTCTTTTCTCAAAAGCAGAGTGTGTTTCTTGTAAGGCGAGCTAGCGTTTGTTTCCCAGTCCTAAATGGAGTTGAATCACATGCAGTTTCTGGTCCTACGAGCAAGAATTGTTTTCTGGTAAGAAGAGTCACTATTGTGCTCCCATTGTCATACACAGTGCAAATAGCCCTCGCGTCTCTTCCCAGCAAGTACAGTGTATTGGACTAAAGAGTAGCTACTGTTTTTGTCAGTTTCCTAAGCAGAGTTGAACTAGATATGACCTGTGTGTGTAGGAAGCACAGTTCTTTTGTTCTGAGCAAGCTCACTGTTTGGACCCCATAGGAAACACAGTAGAGTAGATGAGGGCTCTTTTCTCAAAAGCCGAGTGTGTTTAGTGTAAGGCGACCAAGCGTTTGCTTCCCAGTCCTAAATGGAGTTGAATCACATGCAGTTTCTGGTCCTAAGAGCAAGAGTTGTTTTCTGGTAAGAAGAGTCACTATTGTGCCCCCATTGCCATACACAGTGCAAATAGCACTCGCGTCTGCTCTCAGCAAGTACAGTGTATTTGATTGAAGAGGAGCTACTGTTCTTGTCAGTTTCCTAAGCAGACTTGAACCAGATATGGCCCGTGTGTGTATAAGCACAGTTCATTTGTTCAGAGCAAGCTCACTGATCGGACCCCATAGGAAACAAAGTAGAGTAGAAGAGTACTCTTTTCTCAAAAGCAGAGTGTGTTTCTTGTAAGGCGAGCTAGCTTTTGTTTCCCAGTCATAAATGAAGTTGAATCACATTCAGTTTCTGTTCCTATGAGTAGAGTTGTTTTTTGGTAAGAAGAGTCACTATTGCGCTCACATTGCCATACACAGTGCAAATAGCACTTGCGTCTGTTCCAATCAAGTACAGTGTATTGGACTGAAGAGGATCTACTGTTCTTGTCAGTTTCCTGAGCAGAGTTGAACTAGATATGGCCCGTGTGTGTAGGAAGCACAGTTCTTTTGTTCTGAGGAAGCTCACTGTTCGGACCCCATAGGAAACACAGTAGAGAGAAGAGTGCTCATTTCTCAAAAGCAGGGTGTGTTTCTTGTAAGGCGAGCTAGCGTTTGTTTCCCAGTCCTAAATGGAGTTGAATCACATGCAGTTTCTGGTCATACGAGCAAGAGTTGTTTTCTGGTAAGAAGAGTCACTATTGCGCTCCCATTGTCACACACAGGGCAAATAGCACTGGTGTCTGTTCCCAGCATGTACAGTCTGTTGGACTGAAGAGGTTCTACTGTTCTTGTCAGTTCCTAAGCAGAATTGAAGAAGATATGGCCCGTGTGTGTAGGAAGCACAGTTCTTTTCTGAGCAAGCTCACATTTCGAACCCCATAGGAAACACAGTAGAGAGAAGAGTGCTCTTTTCTCAAAAGCAGAGTGTGTTTCTTGTAAGGCGAGCTAGCGTTTCTTTCCCAGCCCTAAATGGAGTTGAAATACACATGCAGTTCCTGGTCCTACGAGCAAGAGTTGTTTTCTGGTTAGAAGTGTCACTATTGCGCTCCCTTTGAAATACATAATGCAAATAGCCCTCGCGTCTGTTCCCAGCAGTACAGTGTATTGGAATGAAGAGGAGCTACTGTTCTTGTCAGTTTCCTAAGCATAGTTGAACTAGATATGGCCCGTGTGTGTAGGAAGCACATTTCTTTTTTTCTGAGCAAGCGCACTGTTCGGACACCATAGGAAACACAGTAGTGTAGAAGAGTGCTCTTTTCTCAAAGCAGAGTGTGTTTCTTGTAAGGCAAGCTAGCGTTTGTTTCCCCGTCCTAAATGGATTTGTATCACATGCAGTTTCTGGTCCTACGAGCAAGAGTTTTTTCTGGTAAGAAGAGTCACTATTGCGCTCCCAGTGTCATACACAGGGCAAATAGCACTGGCATTTGTTCCCAGCATGTACAGTGTATTGGACTGAAGAGGATCTACTGTTCTTGTCAGGTTCCTAAGCAGAGTTGAACTAGATATGGCCCGTGTGTGTAGGAAGCACATTTCTTTTTTTCTGAACAAGCTCACTCTTCTGGCCCTATAGGAAACACAGTAGAGTAGATGTGTGCCCTATTCTCTAAAGCAGAGTGTGTTTCTTGTGAGGCGAGCTGGCGTTTGTTTCCTAGTCCTAAATGGAGTTGAATCACATGCAGTTCCTGGTCCTACGAGCAAGAGTTGTTTTCTGGTAAGAAGATTCACTACTGTGCTCCCATTGCTGTACACAGTGCAAATCGCACTTGCGTCTGTTCCCAGCAAGTACAGTGTATTGGACTGAAGAGGGGCTACTGTTCTCGTCAGTTTCCTAAGCAGAGTTGAACTAGATATGGCCCGTGTGTAGGAAGCACAGTTCTTTTGTTCTAAGCAAGCTCACTGTTCTGGCCCTATAGGAAACACAGTAGAGTAGAAGTGTGCCCTTTTCTCAAAAGCAGAGCTTGTTTCTTGTAAGGCAAGCTAGCGTTTGTTTCCCAGTCCTAAGTGGAGTTGAATCACATGCAGTTTTTGGTCCTACGAGCAAGAGTTGTTTTCTGGTAAGAAGAGTCACTATTGCGCTCCCAATGCCGTACACAGTGCAAATAGCGCTCGCGTCTATTCCCAGCAAGTACAGTGTATTGGACTGAAGGGGATCTACTGTTCTTGTCAGTTTCCTAAGCAGAATTGAACTAGATATGGCCCGTGTGTATAGGAAGCACAGTTCTTTTGTTCTGAGCATGCTCACTGTTCGGACCCCAAGGAAACACAGTAGAGTAGAAGAGTGCTCTTTTCTCAAAAGCAGAGTGTGTTTCTTGTAAGGCGAGCTAGCGTTTGTTTCCCAGTCCTACATGGAGTTGAATCACATGCAGTTTCAGGTCCTACGAACAAGAGTTGTTTTCTGGTAAGGAAAGACACTATTGCGCTCCCATTGCCATACACAGTGCAAATAGCACTCGCGTCTGTTTCCAGCAAGTACAGTGTATTGGACTGAAGAGGTTCTACTGTTCTTGTCAGTTTCCTAAGCAGAATTGAACTGGATATAGCCATTTGTGTAGGAAGCACAGTTCTTTTGTTCTGAGCAAGCTCACTCTACTGGCCCTATAGGAAACACAGTAGAGTAGAAGAGTGCTCTTTTCTCAAAAGCAGAGTGTGTTTCTTGTAAGGCGAGCTAGCGTTTGTTTCCCAGTCCTAAATGGAGTTGAATCACATGCAGTTTTTGGTCCTACGAGGAAGAGTTGTTTTCTGGTAAGGAAAGTCACTATTGCGCTCCCATTGACATACACAGTGCAAATAGCACTTGTGTCTGTTCCCAGCAAGTACAGTGTATTGGACTGAAGAGGAGCTACTGTTCTTGACAGTTTCCTAAGCAGAGTTGAACTAGATATGTCCCGTGTGCGTAGGAAGCACAGTTCTTTTGTTCTGAGCAAGCTCACTGTTCGGAAACCCATAGGACACATAGTAGAGAAGAAGAGTGCTCTTCTCTCAAAAGCAGAGTTTGTTTCTTGTAAGGCTGGCTATTGTGTGTTTCCCAGTCAGAAACGGAGTTGAATCTCATGCAGTTTCTGGTCCTACGAGCAAGAGTTGTTTTCTGGTAAGGAAAGTCACTATTGGGCTCCCATTGTCATACACAGGGCAAATAGCACTGGCATTTGTTCCCAGCATGTACAGTGTATTGGACTGAAGAGGATCTACTGTTCTTTTCAGGTTCCTAAGCAGAGTTGAACTAGATATGGCCCTTGTGTGTATGAAGCACATTTCTTCTGTTCTGAGCAAGCTCACTGTTCTGGCCCTATAGGAAACACAGTAAAGTAGAAGAGTACTCTTTTCTCAAAACAGAGTGTGTTTCTTGTAAGGCGAGCTAGCGTTTGTTTCCCCGTCCTAAATGGATTTGAATCACATGCAGTTTCTGGTCCTACAAGCAAAAGTGTTTTCTGGTAAGAAGAGTCACTATTGTGCTCCCATTGTCATACACAGGGCAAATAGCACTGGCATTTGTTCCCAGCATGTACAGTGTATTGGACTGAAGAGGATCTACTGTTCTTGTCAGGTTCCTAAGCAGAGTTGAACTAGATATGGCCCGTGTGTGTATGAAGCACATTTCTTCTGTTCTGAGCAAGCTCACTGTTCTGGCCCTATAGGAAACACCGTAGAGTAGATGTGTGCCCTATTCTCAAAAGCAGAGTGTGTTTCTTGTAAGGCGAGCTGGCATTTGTTTCCCAATCCTAAATGAAGTTGAATCACATGCAGTTTCTGGTCCTACGAGCAAGAGTTGTTTTCTGGTAAGAAGAGTCACTATTGTGCTCCCATTGCTGTACACAGTGCAAATAGCACTCGCTTCTGTTCCCAGCAAGTACAGTGTATTGGACTGAAGAGGAGCTACTGTTCTCGTCAGTTTCCTAAGCAGAGTTGAACTAGATATGGCCCGCGTGTGTAGGAAGCACAGTTCTTTTGGTCTGAGCAAGCTCATTGTTCTGGCCCTATAGGAAACACAGTAGAGTAGAAGTGTGCCCTTTTCTCAAAAGCAGAGCTTGTTTCTTGTAAGGCAAGCTAGCGTTTGTTTCCCAGTCCTAAGTGGAGTTGAATCACATGCAGTTTCTGGTCCTACGAGCAAGAATTGTTTTCTGGTAAGAAGAGTCACTATTGTGCTCCCATTGTCATACACAGTGCAAATAGCCCTCGCGTCTCTTCCCAGCAAGTACAGTGTATTGGACTAAAGAGTAGCTACTGTTTTTGTCAGTTTCCTAAGCAGAGTTGAACTAGATATGACCTGTGTGTGTAGGAAGCACAGTTCTTTTGTTCTGAGCAAGCTCACTGTTTGGACCCCATAGGAAACACAGTAGAGTAGATGAGGGCTCTTTTCTCAAAAGCCGAGTGTGTTTAGTGTAAGGCGACCAAGCGTTTGCTTCCCAGTCCTAAATGGAGTTGAATCACATGCAGTTTCTGGTCCTAAGAGCAAGAGTTGTTTTCTGGTAAGAAGAGTCACTATTGTGCCCCCATTGCCATACACAGTGCAAATAGCACTCGCGTCTGCTCTCAGCAAGTACAGTGTATTTGATTGAAGAGGAGCTACTGTTCTTGTCAGTTTCCTAAGCAGACTTGAACCAGATATGGCCCGTGTGTGTATAAGCACAGTTCATTTGTTCAGAGCAAGCTCACTGATCGGACCCCATAGGAAACAAAGTAGAGTAGAAGAGTACTCTTTTCTCAAAAGCAGAGTGTGTTTCTTGTAAGGCGAGCTAGCTTTTGTTTCCCAGTCATAAATGAAGTTGAATCACATTCAGTTTCTGTTCCTATGAGTAGAGTTGTTTTTTGGTAAGAAGAGTCACTATTGCGCTCACATTGCCATACACAGTGCAAATAGCACTTGCGTCTGTTCCAATCAAGTACAGTGTATTGGACTGAAGAGGATCTACTGTTCTTGTCAGTTTCCTGAGCAGAGTTGAACTAGATATGGCCCGTGTGTGTAGGAAGCACAGTTCTTTTGTTCTGAGGAAGCTCACTGTTCGGACCCCATAGGAAACACAGTAGAGAGAAGAGTGCTCATTTCTCAAAAGCAGGGTGTGTTTCTTGTAAGGCGAGCTAGCGTTTGTTTCCCAGTCCTAAATGGAGTTGAATCACATGCAGTTTCTGGTCATACGAGCAAGAGTTGTTTTCTGGTAAGAAGAGTCACTATTGCGCTCCCATTGTCACACACAGGGCAAATAGCACTGGTGTCTGTTCCCAGCATGTACAGTCTGTTGGACTGAAGAGGTTCTACTGTTCTTGTCAGTTCCTAAGCAGAATTGAAGAAGATATGGCCCGTGTGTGTAGGAAGCACAGTTCTTTTCTGAGCAAGCTCACATTTCGAACCCCATAGGAAACACAGTAGAGAGAAGAGTGCTCTTTTCTCAAAAGCAGAGTGTGTTTCTTGTAAGGCGAGCTAGCGTTTCTTTCCCAGCCCTAAATGGAGTTGAAATACACATGCAGTTCCTGGTCCTACGAGCAAGAGTTGTTTTCTGGTTAGAAGTGTCACTATTGCGCTCCCTTTGAAATACATAATGCAAATAGCCCTCGCGTCTGTTCCCAGCAGTACAGTGTATTGGAATGAAGAGGAGCTACTGTTCTTGTCAGTTTCCTAAGCATAGTTGAACTAGATATGGCCCGTGTGTGTAGGAAGCACATTTCTTTTTTTCTGAGCAAGCGCACTGTTCGGACACCATAGGAAACACAGTAGTGTAGAAGAGTGCTCTTTTCTCAAAGCAGAGTGTGTTTCTTGTAAGGCAAGCTAGCGTTTGTTTCCCCGTCCTAAATGGATTTGTATCACATGCAGTTTCTGGTCCTACGAGCAAGAGTTTTTTCTGGTAAGAAGAGTCACTATTGCGCTCCCAGTGTCATACACAGGGCAAATAGCACTGGCATTTGTTCCCAGCATGTACAGTGTATTGGACTGAAGAGGATCTACTGTTCTTGTCAGGTTCCTAAGCAGAGTTGAACTAGATATGGCCCGTGTGTGTAGGAAGCACATTTCTTTTTTTCTGAACAAGCTCACTCTTCTGGCCCTATAGGAAACACAGTAGAGTAGATGTGTGCCCTATTCTCTAAAGCAGAGTGTGTTTCTTGTGAGGCGAGCTGGCGTTTGTTTCCTAGTCCTAAATGGAGTTGAATCACATGCAGTTCCTGGTCCTACGAGCAAGAGTTGTTTTCTGGTAAGAAGATTCACTACTGTGCTCCCATTGCTGTACACAGTGCAAATCGCACTTGCGTCTGTTCCCAGCAAGTACAGTGTATTGGACTGAAGAGGGGCTACTGTTCTCGTCAGTTTCCTAAGCAGAGTTGAACTAGATATGGCCCGTGTGTAGGAAGCACAGTTCTTTTGTTCTAAGCAAGCTCACTGTTCTGGCCCTATAGGAAACACAGTAGAGTAGAAGTGTGCCCTTTTCTCAAAAGCAGAGCTTGTTTCTTGTAAGGCAAGCTAGCGTTTGTTTCCCAGTCCTAAGTGGAGTTGAATCACATGCAGTTTTTGGTCCTACGAGCAAGAGTTGTTTTCTGGTAAGAAGAGTCACTATTGCGCTCCCAATGCCGTACACAGTGCAAATAGCGCTCGCGTCTATTCCCAGCAAGTACAGTGTATTGGACTGAAGGGGATCTACTGTTCTTGTCAGTTTCCTAAGCAGAATTGAACTAGATATGGCCCGTGTGTATAGGAAGCACAGTTCTTTTGTTCTGAGCATGCTCACTGTTCGGACCCCAAGGAAACACAGTAGAGTAGAAGAGTGCTCTTTTCTCAAAAGCAGAGTGTGTTTCTTGTAAGGCGAGCTAGCGTTTGTTTCCCAGTCCTACATGGAGTTGAATCACATGCAGTTTCAGGTCCTACGAACAAGAGTTGTTTTCTGGTAAGGAAAGACACTATTGCGCTCCCATTGCCATACACAGTGCAAATAGCACTCGCGTCTGTTTCCAGCAAGTACAGTGTATTGGACTGAAGAGGTTCTACTGTTCTTGTCAGTTTCCTAAGCAGAATTGAACTGGATATAGCCATTTGTGTAGGAAGCACAGTTCTTTTGTTCTGAGCAAGCTCACTCTACTGGCCCTATAGGAAACACAGTAGAGTAGAAGAGTGCTCTTTTCTCAAAAGCAGAGTGTGTTTCTTGTAAGGCGAGCTAGCGTTTGTTTCCCAGTCCTAAATGGAGTTGAATCACATGCAGTTTTTGGTCCTACGAGGAAGAGTTGTTTTCTGGTAAGGAAAGTCACTATTGCGCTCCCATTGACATACACAGTGCAAATAGCACTTGTGTCTGTTCCCAGCAAGTACAGTGTATTGGACTGAAGAGGAGCTACTGTTCTTGACAGTTTCCTAAGCAGAGTTGAACTAGATATGTCCCGTGTGCGTAGGAAGCACAGTTCTTTTGTTCTGAGCAAGCTCACTGTTCGGAAACCCATAGGACACATAGTAGAGAAGAAGAGTGCTCTTCTCTCAAAAGCAGAGTGTGTTTCTTGTAAGGCTGGCTATTGTGTGTTTCCCAGTCAGAAACGGAGTTGAATCTCATGCAGTTTCTGGTCCTACGAGCAAGAGTTGTTTTCTGGTAAGGAAAGTCACTATTGGGCTCCCATTGTCATACACAGGGCAAATAGCACTGGCATTTGTTCCCAGCATGTACAGTGTATTGGACTGAAGAGGATCTACTGTTCTTTTCAGGTTCCTAAGCAGAGTTGAACTAGATATGGCCCTTGTGTGTATGAAGCACATTTCTTCTGTTCTGAGCAAGCTCACTGTTCTGGCCCTATAGGAAACACAGTAAAGTAGAAGAGTACTCTTTTCTCAAAACAGAGTGTGTTTCTTGTAAGGCGAGCTAGCGTTTGTTTCCCCGTCCTAAATGGATTTGAATCACATGCAGTTTCTGGTCCTACAAGCAAAAGTGTTTTCTGGTAAGAAGAGTCACTATTGTGCTCCCATTGTCATACACAGGGCAAATAGCACTGGCATTTGTTCCCAGCATGTACAGTGTATTGGACTGAAGAGGATCTACTGTTCTTGTCAGGTTCCTAAGCAGAGTTGAACTAGATATGGCCCGTGTGTGTATGAAGCACATTTCTTCTGTTCTGAGCAAGCTCACTGTTCTGGCCCTATAGGAAACACCGTAGAGTAGATGTGTGCCCTATTCTCAAAAGCAGAGTGTGTTTCTTGTAAGGCGAGCTGGCATTTGTTTCCCAATCCTAAATGAAGTTGAATCACATGCAGTTTCTGGTCCTACGAGCAAGAGTTGTTTTCTGGTAAGAAGAGTCACTATTGTGCTCCCATTGCTGTACACAGTGCAAATAGCACTCGCTTCTGTTCCCAGCAAGTACAGTGTATTGGACTGAAGAGGAGCTACTGTTCTCGTCAGTTTCCTAAGCAGAGTTGAACTAGATATGGCCCGCGTGTGTAGGAAGCACAGTTCTTTTGGTCTGAGCAAGCTCATTGTTCTGGCCCTATAGGAAACACAGTAGAGTAGAAGTGTGCCCTTTTCTCAAAAGCAGAGCTTGTTTCTTGTAAGGCAAGCTAGCGTTTGTTTCCCAGTCCTAAGTGGAGTTGAATCACATGCAGTTTCTGGTCCTACGAGCAAGAGTTGTTTTCTGGTAAGGAAAGTCACTATTGTGATCCCAATGCCGTACACAGTGCAAATAGCACTCGCGTCTATTCCCAGCAAGTACAGTGTATTGGACTGAAGGGGATCTACTGTACTTGTCAGTTTCCTAAGCAGAGTTGAACTAGATATAGCCCGTGTGTATAGGAAGCACAGTTCTTTTGTTCTGAGCATGCTCACTGTTCAGACCCCATAGGAAACATAGTAGAGTAGAAGAGTGCTCTTTTCTCAAAAGCAGAGTGTGTTTCTTGTAAGGCGAGCTAGCGTTTGCTTCCCAGTCCTAAATGGATTTGAATCACATGCAGTTTCTGGTCCTAGAAGCAAGAGTTTTTTCTGGTAAGAAAAGTCACTATTGGGCTCCCATTGTCATACAAAGTGCAAATAGCACTGGCGTCTGTTCCCAGCAAGTACAGTGTATTGGACTGACGAGGATCTACTGTTCTTGTCAGTTTCCTAAGCAGAATTGATCTAGATATGTCCCGTGTGTGTAGGAAGCACAGTTCTTTTGTTCTGAGCAAGCTCACTGTTTGGACCCCATAGGAAACACAGTAGAGTAGATGTGTGCCCTATTTTCAAAAGCAGAGTGTGTTTCTTGTAAGGCGAGCTAGCGTTTGCTTCCCAGTCCTAAATGGATTTGAATCACATGCAGTTTCTGGTCCTACAAGCAAAAGTTTTTTCTGGTAAGAAAAGTGACTATTGCCCTCCCATTGTCATACACAGTGCAAATAGCACTTGTTTCTATTCCCAGCAAGTATAGTGTATTGGACTGAAGAGGAGCTACTGTTCTTGTCAGTTTCCTAATCAGAGTTGAACTAGATATGACCCGTGTGTGTAGGAAGCACATTTCATTTGTTCTGAGCAAGCTCACTGTTTGGACCCCATAGGAAACACAGTAGAGTAGGGTGTGTGCCCTATTCTCAAAGCAGAGTGTGTTTCTTGTAAGGCGAGCTGGCATTTGTTTCCCAATTTTAAGTGGATTTGAATCACATGCAGTTTCTGGTCCTACGAGCAAGAGTTGTTTTCTGGTAAGAAGAGTCACTATTGTGCTCCCATTGCCATACACAGTACAAATAGCCCTCGAGTCTGTTTCCAGCAAGTACAGTATATTGGTCTGAAGAGGAGCTTACTGTTCTTGTCAGTTTCCTAAGCAGAGCTGAACTAGATATGGCCAGTGTGTATAGGAAGCACAGTTCATTTGTTCTGAGCAAGCTCACTGTTTGGAACCCACAGGAAACACAGTAGAGGAGATGTGTGCCCTATTCTCAAAAGCAGAGTGTGTTTCTTGTAAGGCGAGCTGGCGTTTGTTTCCCAGTCCTAAATGGAGTTGAATCACATGCAGTTTCTGGTTCTACGAGCATGAGTTGTTTTCTGGTAAGAAGAGTCACTATTGCGCTCCCATTGCCATACACAGTACAAATAGCACTCGCGTATGTTTCCAGCAAGTACAGTTTATTGGTCTGAAGAGGAGCTACAGTTCTTGTCAGTTTCCTAAGCAGAGTTGAACTAGATATGGCCCGTGTGTGTGGGAAGCACAGTTCTTTTGTTCTCAGCAAGCTCACTGTTCGGACCACATAGAAAACACAGTAGAGTAGTAGAGTGCTCTTTCTCAAAAGCAGAGTGTGTTTCTTCTAAGGCGAGCTAGCGTTTGTTCCCAATCCTAAATGGAGTTGAATCACATGCAGATTCTGGTGCTACGAGCAAGAGTTGTTTTCTGGTAAGAAGAGTCACTATAGTGCTCCATTGCCATACATAGTGCAAATAGCCCTCGCGTCTGTTCCCAGCAAGTACAGTGTATTTTACTGAAGAGGAGCTACTGTTCTTGTCAGTTTCCTAAGCAGAGTTGAACTAGATATGGCCCATGTGTGTAGGAAGCACAGTTCTTTTGTACTCAGCAAGCTCACTGTTCTGGCCCTATAGGAAACACAGTAGAGTAGAAGAGTGCTCTTTCCTCAAAAGCAGAGTGTGTTTTTGTAAGGCGAGCTAGCGTTTGTTCCCAGTCCTAAATGGAGTTGAATCACATGCAGTTTCAGGTCCTACGAGCAAGAGTTGTTTTTTGGTAAGGAAAGTCACTATTGCGCTCCCACTGACATACACAGTGCAAATAGCACTCGAGTCTGTTCCCAGCAAGTACAGTGTATTGGACTGAAGAGGAGCTACTGTTCTTGTCAGTTCCTAAGCAGAGTTGAACTAGATGTGGCACATGTGTGTAGGAAGCACAGTTCTTTGTTCTGAGCAAGCTCACTGTTCTGGCCCTATAGGAAACACAGTAGAGTAGAAGAGTGCTCTTTCCTCAAAAGCAGAGTGTGTTTCTTGTAAGGCGAGCTAGCGTTTGTTTCCCAGTACTAAATGGAGTTGAATCACATGCAGTTTCAGTTCTTACGAGCAAGAGTTGTTTTCTGGTAAGGAAAGTCACTATTGCGCTCCCATTGCCATACACAGTGCAAATAGCACTCGCGTCTGTTCCCAGCAAGTACAGTGTATTGGACTGAAGAGGAGCTACTGTTCTTGTCAGTTTCCTAAGCAGAATTGAACTGGATATAGCCATTTGTGTAGGAAGCACAGTTCTTTTGTTCTGAGCAAGCTCACTGTACTGGCCCTATAGGAAACACAGTAGAGTAGAAGACAGCTCTTTTCTCAAAAGCAGAGTGTGTTTCTTGTAAGGCGAGCTAGCGTTTGTTTCCCAGTCCTAAATGGAGTTGAATCACATGCAGTTTTTGGTCCTACGAGGAAGAGTTGTTTTCTGGTAAGGAAAGTCACTATTGCACTCCCATTGACATACACAGTGCAAATAGCACTTGCATCTGTTCCCAGCAAGTACAGTGTATTGGACTGAAGAGGAGCTACTGTTCTTGACAGTTTCCTAAGCAGAGTTGAACTAGATATGGCCCGTGTGCGTAGGAAGCACAGTTCTTTTGTTCTGTGCAAGCTCACTGTTCGGAACCCATAGGACACATAGGAGAGAAGAAGAGTGCTCTTTTCTCAAAAGCAGAGTGTGTGTGTTTCTTGTAAGGCTGGCTATTGTTTGTTTCCCAGTCAGAAACAGAGTTGAATCTCATGCAGTTTCTGGTCCTACGAGCAAGAGTTGTTTTCTGGTAAGGAAAGTCACTATTGGGCTCCCAATGTCATACACAGGGCAAATAGCACTGGCATTTGTTCCCAGCATGTACAGTGTATTGGACTGAAGAGGATCTACTGTTCTTGTCAGGTTCCTAAGCAGAGTTGAACAAGATATGGCCCGTGTGTGTATGAAGCACATTTCTTCTGTTCTGAGCAAGCTCACTGTTCTGGCCCTATAGGAAACACAGTAGAGTAGAAGAGTACTCTTTTCTCAAAACAGAGTGTGTTTCTCGTCAGGCGAGCTAGCGTTTGTTTCCCCGTCCTAAATGGATTTGAATCACATGCAGTTTCTGGTCCTACGAGCAAGAGTTTTTTCTGGTAAGAAGAGTCACTATTGCGCTCCCATTGTCATACACAAGGCAAATAGCACTGGCATTTGTTCCCAGCATGTACAGTGTATTGGACTGAAGAGGATCTACTGTTCTTGTCAGGTTCCTAAGCAGAGTTGAACTAGATATGGCCCGTGTGTGTATGAAGCACATTTCTTCTATTCTGAGCAAGCTCTATGTTCTGGCCCTATAGGAAACACCGTAGAGTAGATGTGTGCCCTATTCTCAAAAGCAGAGTGTGTTTCTTGTAAGGCGAGCTGGCGTTTGTTTCCCAATCCTAAATGGAGTTGAATCACATGCAGTTTCTGGTCCTACGAGCAAGAGTTGTTTTCTGGTAAGAAGAGTCACTATTGTGCTCCCATTGCTGTACACAGTGCAAATAGCACTCGCGTCTGTTCCCAGCAAGTACAGTGTATTGGACTGAAGAGGAGCTACTGTTCTCGTCAGTTTCCTAAGCAGAGTTGAACTAGATATGGCCCGTGTGTGTAGGAAGCACAGTTCTTTTGGTCTGAGCAAGCTCATTGTTCTGGCCCTATAGTAAATACAGTAGAGTAGAAGTGTGCCCTTTTCTCAAAAGCAGAGCTTGTTTCTTGTAAGGCAAGCTAGCGTTTGTTTCCCAGTCCTAAGTGGAGTTGAATCACATGCAGTTTCTGGTCCTACGAGCAAGAGTTGTTTTCTGGTAAAAAGAGTCACTATTGCGCTCCCAATGCCGTACACAGTGCAAATAGCACTCGCGTCTATTCCCAGCAAGTACAGTGTATTGGACTGAAGGGGATCTACTGTTCTTGTCAGTTTCCTAAGCATAGTTGAACTAGATATGGCCCGTGTGTATAGGAAGCACAGTTCTTTTGTTCTGAGCATGCTCACTGTTCGGACCCCATAGGAAACACAGTAGAGTAGAAGAGTGCTCTTTTCTCAAAAGCAGAGTGTGTTTCTTGTAAGACGAGCTAGCGTTTGCTTCCCAGTCCTAAATGGATTTGAATCACATGCAGTTTCTGATCCTAGAAGAAGAGTTTTTTCTGGTAAGAAAAGTCACTATTGGGCTCCCATTGTCATACAAAGTGCAAATAGCACTGGCGTCTCTTCCCAGCAAGTACAGTGTATTGGACTGAAGAGGATCTACTGTTCTTGTCAGTTTCCTAAGCAGAATTGAACTAGATATGGCCCGTGTGTGTAGGAAGCACAGTTCTTTTGTTCTGAGCAAGCTCACTGTTTGGACCCCATAGGAAACACAGTAGAGTAGATGTGTGCCCTATTCTCAAAAGCAGAGTGTGTTTCTTGTAAGGCGAGCTAGTGTTTGCTTCCCAGTCCTATGGATTTGAATCACATGCAGTTTCTGGTCCTACAAGCAAAAGTTTTTTTCTGGTAAGAAAAGTGACTATTGTGCTCCCATTGTCATACACAGTGCAAATATCACTTGTGTCTGTTCCCAGCAAGTATAGTGTATTGGACTGAAGAGGAGCTACTGTTCTTGTCAGTTTCCTAATCAGAGTTGAACTAGATATGACCCGTGTGTGTAGGAAGCACATTTCATTTCTTCTGAGCAAGCTCACTGCTTGGACCCCATAGGAAACACAGTAGAGTAGGTGTGTGCCCTATTCTCAAAGGCAGAGTGTGTTTCTTGTAAGGTGAGCTGGCATTTGTTTCCCAATTTTAAATGGAGTTGAATCACATGCAGTTTCTGGTCCTACGAGCAAGAGTTGTTTTCTGGTAAGAAGAGTCTCTATTGTGGTCCCATTGCCATACACAGTACAAATAGCACTCGCGTCTGTTTCCAGCAAGTACAGTATATTGGTCTGAAGAGGAGCTACTGTTCTTGTCAGTTTTCTCAGCATAGTTGAACTAGATATGACCCATGTGTAGGAAGCACAGTTCTTTTGTTCTGAGCAAGCTCACTGTTTGGAACCCACAGGAAACACAGTAGAGGAGATGTGTGCCCTATTCTCAAAAGCATAGTGTGTTTCTTGTAAGGCGAGCTGGCGTTTGTTTCCCAGTCCTAAATGGAGTTGAATCACATGCAGTTTCTGGTCCTACGAGCATGAGTTGTTTTCTGGTAAGAAGAGTCACTATTGCACTCCCATTGCCATACACAGTACAAATAGCACTCGCGTATGTTTCCAGCAAGTACAGTTTATTGGCCTGAAGAGGAGCTACAGTTCTTGTCAGTTTCCTAAGCAGAGTTGAACTAAATATGGCCCGTGTGTGTAGGAAGCACAGTTCTTTTGTTCTCAGCAAGCTCACTGTTCGGACCACATAGAAAACACAGTAGAGTAGTAGAGTGCTCTTTTTTCAAAAGCAGAGTGTGTTTCTTGTAAGGCGAGCTAGCGTTTGTTTCCCAATCCTAAATGGAGTTGAATCACATGCAGATTCTGGTCCTACGAGCAAGAGTTGTTTTCTGGTAAGAAGAGTCACTATAGAGCTCCCATTGCCATACATAGTGCAAATAGCCCTCGCGTCTGTTCCCAGGAAGTACAGTGTATTTGACTGAAGAGGAGCTACTGTTTTTGTCAGTTTCCTAAGCAGAGTTGAACTAGATATGGCCCATGTGTGTAGGAAGCACAGTTCTTTTGTTCTCAGCAAGCTCACTGTTCTGGCCCTATAGGAAACACAGTAGAGTAGAAGAGTGCTCTTTCCTCAAAAGCAGAGTGTGTTTTTGGTAAGGCGAGCTAGCGTTTGTTTCCCAGTCCTAAATGGAGTTGAATCACATGCAGTTTTTGGTCCTACGAGCAAGAGTTGTTTTTTGGTAAGGAAAGTCACTATTGCACTCCCACTGCCATACACAGTGCAAATAGCACTTGCGTCTGTTCCCAGCAAGTACAGTGTATTTGACTGAAGAGGATCTACTGTTCTTGTCAGTTTCCTAAGCAGAATTGAACTGGATATAGCCATTTGTGTAGGAAGCACAGTTCTTTTGTTCTGAGCAAGCTCACTGTACTGGCCCTATATGCAACACAGTAGAGTAGAAGAGTGCTCTTTCCTCAAAAGCAGAGTGTGTTTCTTGTAAGGCGAGCTAGCGTTTGTTTCCCAGTACTAAATGGAGTTGAATCACATGCAGTTTCAGTTCCTACGAGCAAGAGTTGTTTTCTGGTAAGGAAAGTCACTATTGCGCTCCCATTGCCATACACAGTGCAAATAGCACTCGCGTCTGTTCCCAGCAAGTACAGTGTATTGGACTGAAGAGGAGCTACTGTTCTTGTCAGTTTCCTAAGCAGAATTGAACTGGATATAGCCATTTGTGTAGGAAGCACAGTTCTTTTGTTCTGAGCAAGCTCACTGTACTGGCCCTATAGGAAACACAGTAGAGTAGAAGACAGCTCTTTTCTCAAAAGCAGAGTGTGTTTCTTGTGAGGCGAGCTAGCGTTTGTTTCCCAGTCCTAAATGGAGTTGAAACACATGCAGTTTTTGGTCTTACGAGGAAGAGTTGTTTTCTGGTAAGGAAAGTCACTATTGCACTCCTATTGACATACACAGTGCAAATAGCACTTGCGTCTGTTCCCAGCAAGTACAGTGTATTGGACTGAAGAGGAGCTACTGTTCTTGACAGTTTCCTAAGCAGAGTTGAACTAGATATGGCCCGTGTGCGTAGGAAGCAAAGTTCTTTTGTTCTGAGCAAGCTCACTGTTCGGAACACATAGGACACATAGTAGAGAAGAAGAGTGCTCTTTTCTCAAAAGCAGAGTGTGTTTCTTGTAAGGTTGGCTATTGTTTGTTTCCCAGTCAGAAACGGAGTTGAATCTAATGCAGTTTCTGGTCCTACGAGCAAGAGTTGTATTCTGGTAAGGAAAGTCACTATTGGGCTCCCATTGTCATACACAGGGCAAATAGCACTGGCATTTGTTCCCAGCATGTACAGTTTATTGGACTGAAGAGGATCTCCTGTTCTTGTCAGGTTCCTAAGCAGAGTTGAACTAGATATGGCCCGTGTGTGTATGAAGCACATTTCTTCTGTTCTGAGCAAGCTCACTGTTCTGGCCCTATAGGAAACACAGTAGAGTAGAAGAGTACTCTTTTCTCAAAACAGAGTGTGTTTCTTGTAAGGCGAGCTAGCGTTTGTTTCCCCGTCCTAAATGGATTTGAATCACATGCAGTTTCTGGTCCTATGAGCAAGAGTTTTTTCTGGTAAGAAGAGTCAGTATTGCGCTCCCATTGTCATACACAGGGCAAATAGCACTGGCATTTGTTCCCAGCAAGTACAGTGTATTGGACTGAAGAGGATCTACTGTTCTTGTCAGGTTCCTAAGCAGAGTTGAACTAGACATGGCCCGTGTGTGTATGAAGCACATTTCTTCTGTTCTGAGCAAGCTCACTGTTCTGGCCCTATAGGAAACACCGTAGAGTAGATGTGTGCCCTATTCTCAAAAGCAGAGTGTGTTTCTTGTAAGGCGAGCTGGCGTTTGTTTCCCAATCCTAAATTCAGTTCAATCACATGCAGTTTCTGGTCCTACAAGCAAGAGTTGTTTTCTGGTAAGAAGAGTAACTATTGCGCTCCCATTGCTGTACACAGTGCAAAAAGCACTCGCGTATGTGCCCAGCAAGTGCAGTGTATTAGTCTGAAGAGGATCTACTGTTCTCGTCAGTTTCCTAAGCAGAGTTGAACTAGATATGGCCCGTGTGTGTAGGAAGCACAGTTCTTTTGTTCTGAGCAAGCTCACTGTTCTGGCCCTATAGGAAACACAGTAGAGTAGAAGAGTGCTCTTTTCTCAAAAGCAGAGTGTGTTTCTTGTAAGGCGAGCTGGCGTTTGTTTCTCAGTCCTAAATGGAGTTGAATCACATGCTGTTTCTGGTCCTACGAGCATGAGTTGTTTTCTGGTAAGAAGAGTCACTATTGCGCTCCCATTGCCATACACAGTACAAATAGCACTCGCGTATGTTTCCAGCAAGTACATTTTATTGGTCTGAAGAGGAGCTACAGTTCTTGTCAGTTTCCTAAGCAGAGTTGAACTAGATATGACCCATGTGTAGGAAGCACAGTTCTTTTGTTCTCAGCAAGCTCACTGTTCGGACCACATAGAAAACACAGTAGAGTTGTAGAGTGCACTTTTTCCAAAAGCATAGTATGCTTCTTTTAAGGTGAGGTAGCGTTTGTTTCCCCGTCCTAAATGGAGTTGAAATACACATGCAGTTTCTGGTCCTATGAGCTAGAGTTGTTTTCTGGTAAGGAGAGTCACTATTGCGCTCCCTTTGCCTTACACAGTGCAAATAGCACTCGCGTTTGTTCCCAGCAAGTACAGTGTATTGGACTGAAGAGGAGCTACTGTTCTTGTCAGTTTCCTAAGCAGAATTGAACTAGATATGGCCCGTGTGTGTAGGAAGCACAGTTCTTTTGTTCTGAGCAAGCTCACTGTTCTGGCTCTATAGGAAACACAGTAGAGTAGAAGAGTGCTCTTTTCTCAAAAGCAGAGTGTGTTTCTTGTAACGCGAGCTAGCGTTTGTTTCCTAGTCCTAAATGGAGTTGAATCAAATGCAGTTTCTGGTCCTACGAGCAAGATTTGTTTTCTGGTAAGAAGAGTCACTATTGCGTTCCCATTGCCATACACAGTACAAATAGCACTCACCTCTGTTTCCAGCAAGTACAGTGTATTGGACTGAAGAGGAGCTACAGTTCTTGTCAGTTTCCTAAGCAGAGTTGAACTAGATGTGGCCCTTGTGTGTAGGAAGCACAGTTCTTTTCTTCTGAGCAAGCTCAGTGTTCGAACCCCATAGAAAACACAGTAGAGTAGAAGAGTGCTCTTTTCTCAAAAGCAGAGTGTGTTTCTTGTAAGGCGAGCTAGCATTTGTTTTCCAGTCCTAAATGGAGTTGACTCACATGCAGTTTCTGGTCCTACGAGCAAGAGTTGTTTTCTGGTAAGAAGAGTCACTATTGCACTCCCTTTGCCATACAGAGTGCAAATAGCCCTCGCGTCTGTTCCCAGCAATTACAGTGTATTGGACTGAAGAGGAGCTACTATTTTTGTCAGTTTCCTAACCAGAGTTGAACTAGATATGGCCCGTGTGTGTAGAAAGCACACTTCTTTTGTTCTGACCAAGCTCACTGTTGAACCCCACAGGAAACACAGTAGAGTAGAAGAGTGCTCTTTTCTCAAAAGCAGAGTGTGTTTCTTGTAAGGCGAGCTAGCATATGTTTCCCAGTCCTAAATGGAGTTGAAATACACATGCCGTTTCTGGTCCTACAAGCAAGAGTTGTTTTCTGGTAAGAAGAGTCACTATTGCGCTCCCATTGTCATACACAGCGCAAATAGCACTGGCTTCTGTTCCCAGCATGTACAGTGTATTGGACTGAAGAGGATCTACTGTTCTTGTCAGGTTCCTAAGCAGAGTTGAGCTAGATGTGGCCCATATGTGTAGGAAGCACAGTTCTTTTGTACTCAGCAAGCTCACTGTTCTGGCCCTATAGGAAACACAGTAGAGTAGAAGAGTGCTCTTTCCTCAAAAGCAGAGTGTGTTTCTTGAAAGGCGAGCTAGCGTTTTTTTCCCAGTCCTAAATGGAGTTGAATCACATGCAGTTTCATGTCCTAAGAACAAAGGTTGTTTTCTGGTAAGGAAAGTCACTATTGCGCTCCCATTCCCATATACAGTGCAAACAGCACTCGCGTCTGTTCCCAGCAAGTACAGTGTATTGGACTGAAGAGGAGCTACTGTTCTTGTCAGGATCCTAAGAAGAGTTGAATTAGATATGGCACGAGTGTGTAGGAAGCACAGTTTTTTTGTTCTCAGCAACCTCACAGTTCGGACCCCATAGAAATCACAGTAGAGTTGAAGAGTGTACTTTACTCAAGAAGAAGAGTGTGTTTCTTGTATGGTGAGCTAGCGTTTGTTTCCCAGTCCTAAATGGAGTTGAATGACATTCACTTTCTGGTCCAACGAACAAGAGTTGTTTTCTGGTAAAAAGAGTAACTATTGCGCTCCCATTGCTGTACACAGTGCCAATAGCACTCGCGTATGTGCCCAGCAAGTACAGTGTATTGAATTGAAGAGGAGCTACTGTTCTCGTCTGTTTCCTAAGCAGAGTTGTACTAGATATGGCCCGAGTGTGAAGGATGCACAGTTCTTTTGTTCTGAGCAAGCTCACTGTTCTGGCCCTATAGGAAACACAGTAGAGTAGAAGAGTGCTCTTTTCTCAAAAGCAGAGTGTGTTTCTTGTAAGGCGAGCTAGCGTTTGTTTCCCAGTCCTAAATGGAGTTGAATCACATGCAGTTTCTGGTCCTACAAGCAAGAGTTGTTTTCTGGTAAGAAGAGTCACTATTGCGCTCCCATTGTCATACACAGCGCAAATAGCACTGGCTTCTGTTCCCAGCATGTACAGTGTATTGGACTGAAGAGGATCTACTGTTCTTGTCAGGTTCCTAAGCAGAGTTGAACTAGATATGGCCCATGTGTGTAGGAAGCACAGTTCTTTTGTACTCAGCAAGCTCACTGTTCTGGCCCTATAGGAAACACAGTAGAGTAGAAGCGTGCTCTTTCCTCAAAAGCAGTGTGTGTTTCTTGTAAGTCGAGCTAGCGTTTGTTTCCTAGTCCTAAATGTAGTTGAATCACATGCAGTTTCTGGTCCTACGAGCAAGAGTTGTTTTCTGGTAAGGAAAGTCACTATTGTGCTCCCATTGCCATACACAGTTCAAATAGCACTGCCGTCTGTTCCCAGTAAGTACAGTGTATTGGACTGAAGAGGAGCTACTGTTCTTGTCAGTTTCCTAAGCAGAGTTGAACTAGATATGGCCCATGTGTAGGAAGCACACTTCTTTTGTTCTGACCAAGCTCACTGTTGAACCTCACAGGAAACACAGTAGAGTAGAAGAGTGCTCTTTTCTCAAAAGCAGAGTTTGTTTCTTGTAAGGCGAGCTAGCATATGTTTCCCAATCCTAAATGGAGTTGAAATACACATGCAGTTTCTGGTCCTACGAGCAAGAGTTGTTTTCTGGTAAGAAGATTCACTATTGTGCTGCCATTGTCAAACACAGGGCCAATAGCACTGGCGTCTGTTCCAAGCATGTACAGTGTATTGGACTGAATAGGATCTACTGTTCTTGTCAGGTTCCTAAGCAGAGTTGAACTAGATATGGCCGTGTGTGTAGGAAGCACACTTCTTTTGTTCTGAGCAAGCTCACTGTTCTGGCCCTATAGGAAACACAGTAGAGTAGAAGAGTGCTCTTTCCTCAAAAGCAGAGTGTGTTTCTTGTAAGGCGAGCTAGCGTTTGTTTCCCAGTCCTAAATGTAGTTGAATCACATGCAGTTTCAGGTCCTACGAGCAAGAGTTGTTTTCTGGTAGGAAGAGTAACTATTGCGCTCCCATTGCTGTACACAGTGCAAATAGCACTCGCGTATGTGCCCAGCAAGTACAGTGTATTGGACTGAAGAGGAGCTACTGTTCTCGTCAGTTTCCTAAGCAGAGTTGAACTAGATATGGCTCGTGTGTGTAGAAAGCACAGTTCTTTTGTTCTGAGCAAGCTCACTGTTCTGGCCCTATAGGAAACACAGTAGAGTAGAAGAGTGCTCTTTTCTCAAAAGCAGAGTGTGTTTTTCGTAAGGCGAGCTAGCGTTTGTTTCCCAGTCCTAAATGGAGTTGAATCACATGCAGTTTCTGGTCCTACAAACAAGAGTTGTTTTCTGGTAAGAAGAGTCACTATTGCGCTCCTATTGTCATACACAGCGCAAATAGCACTGGCTTCTGTTCCCAGCATGTAGAGTGTATTGGACTGAAGAGGATCTACTGTTCTTGTCAGTTTCCTAAGCAGAGTTGAACTAAATATGACCCGTGTGTGTAGGAAGCACAGTTCTTTTGTTCTGAGCAAGCTCACTGTTTGGACCCCATAGGAAACACAGTAGAGTAGATGTGTGCCCTATTCTCAAAAGCAGAGTGTGTTTCTTGTAAGGCGAGCTAGCGTTTGTTTCCCAATCCTAAATGGAGTTGAATCACATGCAGTTTCTGTTCCTACGGGCAAGAGTTCTTTTGTGGTAAGAAGAGTCACTATTGCGCTCTCATTGTCTTATACAGGGCAAATGGCACTGGCTTCTGTTCCCAGTAAGCACAGTGTATTGGACTGAAAAGGATCTACTGTTCTTGTCAGTTTCCTAAGCAGAGTTGAACTAGATATGGCCCGTGTGTGTAGGAAGCACAGTTCTTTTGTTCTGAGCAAGCTCAGTGTTCGAACCCCATAGGAAACACAGTAGAATAGAAGAGTGCTCTTTTCTCAAAAGCAGAGTGTGTTTCTTGTAAGGCGAGCTAGCATTTGTTTCCCAGTCCTAAATGGAGTTGAAATACACATGCAGTTACTGGTCCTACAAGCAAGAGTTGTTTTCTGGTAAGAAGAGTCACTATTGCACTCCCTTTGCCATACACAGTGCAAATAGCACTCGCGTCTGTTCCCAACAAGTACAGTGTATTGGACTGAAGAGGAGCTACTGTTCTTGTCAGTTTCGTAAGCAGAGTTGAACTAGATATGGCCCGTGTGTGTAGGAAGCACAGTTCTTTCGTTCTGAGCAAGCTCACTGTTTGGACACCATAGAAAACACAGTAGAGTAAAAGAGTGCTCTTTTCTCAAAAGCACAGTGTGTTTCTTGTAGGGCGAGCTACCATTTGTTTCCCAGTCCTAAATGGAATTGAATCACATGCAGTTTTTGGTCCTACACGCAAGAGTTGTTTTCTGGTAAGGAAAGTCACTATTGCGCTCCCATTGCCATACACCGTGCAAATAGCCCTCGCATCTGTTCCCATCAAGTACAGTGTATTGGGCTGAAGAGGAGCCAATGTTCTTTTCATTTTCCTAAGCAGAGTTGAATTAGATATGGCGCGAGTGTGTAGGAAGCACAGTTCTTTTGTTCTCAGCAACCTCACAATTCGGACCCCATAGTAATCAAAGTAGAGTTGAAGAGTGTACTTTGCTCAAGAAGAAGAGTGTGTTTCTTCTAAGGTGAGCTAGCGTTTGTTTCCCAGTCCTAAATGGAGTTGAATGACATTCACTTCCTGGTCCTATGAACAAGAGTTGTTTTCTGGTAAGAAGAGTCACTATTGTGCTCCCATTGCCATACACAGTGCAAATAGCACTCGCGTCTGTTCCCAGTAATTACAGTGTATTGGACTGAAGAGGAGCTACTGTTCTTGTCAGTTTCCTAAGCAGAGTTGAACTAGATATGGCCCGTGTGTGTAGGAAGCACAGTTCTTTTGTTCTGAGCAAGCTCACTGTTTGAACCCCATAGGAAACACAGTAGAGTAGATGTGTGCCCTATTCTCAAAAGCAGAGTGTGTGTCTTCTAAGGCGAGCTAGCGTTTTTCCCAATCTTAAATGGAGTTGAATCACATGCAGTTTGTGGTCCTACTAGCAAGAGTTGTTTTGTGGTAAGAAGAGTCACTATTGTGCTCCCATTGTCATACACAGGGCAAATAGCACTGGCGTCTGTTCCCAGTAAGTACAGTGTATTGGCCTGAAGAGGATCTACTGTTCTTGTCAGTTTCCTAAGGAGAATTGAACTAGATATGGCCCGTGTGTGTAGGAAGCACAGTTCTTTTGTTCTGAGCAAGCTCACTGTTCTGGCCCTATAAAAAACACAGTAGAGTAGAAAAGGGCTCTTTTCTCAAAAGCAGAGTGTGTTTCTTCTAAGGCGAGCTAGGGATTGTTTCTCAGTCCTAAATGGAGTTGAATCAAATGCAGTTTTTGGTCCTACGAGCAAGAGTTGTTTTCTGGTAAGAAGAGTCAGTATTGCGCTCCCATTGCCATACACAGTACATATAGCACTCGCGTTTGTTTAACGCAAGTACAGTGTATTGGTCTGAAGAGGAGCTACTGTTCTTTTCAGTTTCCTAAGCAGAGTTGAACTAGATATGGCCCGTGTGTGTAGGAAGCACACTTCTTTTGTTCTGACCAAGCTCACTGTTCAAACCCCTTAGGAAACACAGTAGAGAAGAAGAGTGCTCTTTTCTCAAAAGCAGAGTGTGTTTCTTGTAGGGCGAGCTAGCATTTGTTTCCCAGTCCTAAATGGAGTTGAAATACACATGTAGTTTCTGGTCCTACGAGCAAGAGTTGTTTTCTGGTAAGAAGAGTCACTATTGCGCTCCCATTTTCATACACAATGCAAATAGCAATGGCGTCTGTTCCCAGCAAGTACAGTGTATTGGACTGAAGAGGATCTACTGTTCTTGTCAGTTTCCTGAGCACAATTGAACTAGATATGGCCATGTGTAGGAAGCACAGTTCTTTTGTTCTGAGCAAGCTCACTGTTCTGGCCCTATAGGAAACACATTAGAGTAGAAGAGTGCTGTTTTCTCAAAAGCAGAGTGTGTTTCTTGTCAGGCGAGCTAGCGTTTGTTTCCAAGTTCTAAATGGAGTTGAATCACATGCAGTTTTTGGTCCTACACCCAAGAGTTGTTTTCTGGTAAGGAAAGTCACTATTGCGCTCCCATTGCCATACACAGTGCAAATAGCACTCGCATCTGTTCCCAGCAAGTACAGTGTATTGGGCTGAAGAGGATCTACTGTTCTTGTCATTTTCCTAAGCAGAGTTGAACTAGATATGGCCCGCGTGTGTAGGAAGCACCGTTCTTTTGTTTTGAGCAAGCTCACTGTTCGAACACCATAGGAAACACAGTAGAGTAGAAGAGTGCTCTTTTCTCAAAAGCAGAGTGTGTTTCTTGTAAGGCGAGCTAGCATTTGTTTCCCAGTCCTAAATGGAGTTGAAATACACATGCAGTTTCTGGTCCTACGAGCAAGAGTTGATTTCTCATAAGAAGAGTCACTATTGCGCTCCCTTTGCCATACACAGTGCAAATAGCACTCGCGTCTGTTCCCAACAAGTACAGTGTATTGGACTGAAGAGGAGCTACTGTTCTTGTCAGTTTCCTAAGCAGAGTTGAACTAGATATGGCCCGTGTGTGTAGGAAGCACAGTTCTTTTGTTCTCAGCAAGCTCACTGTTCTGGCCCTACAGGAAACACAGTAGAGTAGAAGAGTGCTCTTTCCTCAAAAGCAGAGTGTGTTTCTAGTAAGGCGAGCTAGTGTTTGTTTCCCAGTCCTAAATGGAGTTGAATCACATGCAGTTTCTGGTCCTAAGAGCAAGAGTTGTTTTCTGGTAAGAAGAGTCACTATTGTGCTCCCATTGCTGTTCACAGTGCAAATAGCACTCGCGTCTGTTCCCAGCAAGTACAGTGTATTGGACTGAAGAGGAGCTACTGTTCTTGTTAGTTTCCTAAGCAGAGTTGAACTAGGTATGGCCCGTGTGTGTAGGAAGCACAGTTCTTTTGTTCTGAGCAAGCTCACTGTTCTGGCGCTATAGGAAACACAGTAGAGTAGAAGAGTGCTGTTTTCTCAAAAGCAGAGTGTGTTTCTTTTAAGGCGAGCTAGCGTTTGTTTCCAAGTCCTAAATGGAGTTGAATCACATGCAGTTTCTTGTCCTACATGCAAGAGTTGTTTTCTGGTAATGAAAGTCACTATTGCGCTCCCATTGCTATACACAGTGCAAATAGCACTCGCATCTGTTCCCAGCAAGTACAGTGTATTGGACTGAAGAGGAGCTACTGTTCATGTCATTTTCCTAAGCAGAGTTGAATTAGATATGGCGTGAGTGCGTAGGAAGCACAGTTCTTTTGTTCTGAGCAAGCTCACTGTTCGGACCCCATAGAAAACACAGTAGAGTAGAAGAGTGCTCTTTACTCAAAAAGAAGACTGTGTTTCTTGTAAGGCGAGCTAGTGTTTGTTTCCCAGTCCTAAATGGAGTTGAATCACATACAGTTTTTGGTCCTACGAGCAAGAGTTGTTTTTTGGTAAGGAAAGTCACTATTGCGCTCCATTTCCATACACAATGCAAATAGCACTCGCGTCTGTTCGAAGCAAGTACAGTGTATTGGACTGAAGAGGAGCTACTGTTCTCGTCAGTTTCCAAAGCAGAGTTGAACTAGATATGGCCCGTGTGTGTAGGAAGCACAGTTCTTTTGTTCTGAGAATGCTCACTGTTCTGGCCCTGTAGTAAACACTGTAGAGTAGAAGAGTGCTCTTTTCTAAAAAACTGAATGTGTTTCATGTCAGGCGAGCTAGCGTTTGTTTCCCAGCCCAAATTGGAGCTGAATCACATGCAGTTTCTGGTCATAGGAGCAAGAGTTGTTTTCTGGTAAGAAGAGTCACTATTGTGCTCCCATTGCCGTACACAGTGCAAATAGCACTCGCGTCTGTTCCCAGCAAGTACAGTGTATTGGACTGAAGAGGAGCTACTCTTCTTGTCAGTTTCCTAAGCAGAGTTGAACTAGATATGGCCCGTGTGTGTAGGAAGCACAATTCTTTTGTTCTGAGCAAGCTCACTGTTCTGGCCCTATAGGAAACACAGTATAGTAGAAGAGTGCTCTTTTCTCAAAATCAGAAAGTGTTTCTTGTAAGGCAAGCTAGTGTTTGTTTACCAGTTCTAAATGGAGTAAATCACATGCAGTTTCTGGTCCTACGAGCAAGAGTTGTTTTCTGGTAAGAAGAGACACTATTGCGCTCCCATTGCCGTACACAGTGCAAATAGCCCTCGCATCTGTTCCCAGCAAGTACAGTGTATTGGATTGAAGAGGAGCAACTGTTCTTGTGAGTTTCCTAAGCAGAGTTGAACTACATATGGCCCGTGTGTGTAGGAATCACAGTTCTTTTGTTCTGAGCAAGCTCACTGTTCGGACCCCATAGGAAACACAGTAGAGTAGAAGAGTGCTCTCTTCTCAAAAGCAGAGTGTGTTTCTTGTAAGGCAGGCTAGGGTTTGTTTCCCAGTCCTAAATGGAGTTGAATCAAATGCAGGTTTTGGTCTTACGAGCAAGAGTTGTTTTCTGGTAAGAATAGTCGCTATTGCACTCCAATTGCCAAACACAGTGCAAATGGCACTCGCGTCTGTTCCCAGCAAGTACAGTGTATTGGACTGAAGAGGAGCTACTGTTCTTGTCAGTTTCCTATGCAGAATTGAACTAGATATGGCCCGTGTCAGGAAGCACAGTTCTTTTGTTCTGAGCAAGCTCACTGTTCTGGCCCTACAGGAAACACAGAAGAGTAGAAGAGTGCTCTTTTCTCAAAAGCAGAGTGTGTTTCTTGAAAGGCGAGCTAGCGTTTGTTTCCCAGTCCTAAATGGAGTTGAATCACATGCAGTTTCTGGTCCTTCGAAGAAGAGTTGTTTTCTCGTAAGAACAGTCACTATTGCGCTCCCATTGTCATACACAGGGCAAATAGCACTGGCGTCTGTTTCCAGCATGTACAGTGTATTGGACATAAGAGGATCTACTGTTCTTGTCAGTTTCCTAAGCAGAGTTGAACTAGATATGGCCCGTGTGTGTAGGAAGCACAGTTCTTTTGTTCTGAGCAAGTTCACTGTTCGGACACCATAGGAAACACAGTAGAGAAGAAGAGTGCTCTTTTCTCAAAAGCAGAGTGTGTTTCTTGTAAGGCGACCTAGCATTTGTTTCCCAGTCCTAAATGGAGTTGAATCACATGCAGTTTCTGGTCCTACGAGCAAGAGTTGTTTTCTGGTAAGAAGTGTCATCGTCGCGCTCCCATTGTCCTACACAGGGCAAAGAGCACAGGCGTCTGTTCCCAGCGTGTACAGTGTATTGGACATAAGAGGATCTACTGTTCTTGTCAGTTTCCTAAGCAGAGTTGAACTAGATATGGCCCGTGTGTGTAGGAAGCACAGTTCTTTTGTTCTGAGCAAAATCACTGTTCGGACCACATAGGAAACACAGTAGAGTAGAAGAGTGCTCTTTTCTCAAAAGCAGAGTGTGTTTCTTTTAAGGCAAGCTAGGGTTTGTTTCCCAGTCCTAAATGGAGTTGAATCAAATGCAGTTTTTGGTCTTACGAGCAAGAGTTGTTTTCTGGTAAGAATAGTCACTATTGCACTCCAATTGCCATACACAGTACAAATAGCACTCGCGTCTGTTCCCAGCAAGTACAGTGTATTGGACTGAAGAGGAGCTACTGTTCTTGTCAGTTTCCTATGCAGAATTGAACTAGATATGGCCCGTGTCTAGGAAGCACATTTCTTTTGTTCTGAGCAAGCTCACTGTTCTGGCCCTACAGGAAACACTGTAGAGTAGAAGAGTGCTCTTTTCTCAAAAGCAGAGTGTGTTTCTTGAAAGGCGAGCTAGCGTTTGTTTCCCAGTCCTAAATGGAGTTGAATCACATGCAGTTTCTGGTCCTTCGAAGAAGAGTTGTTTTCTCGTAAGAACAGTCACTATTGCGCTCCCATTGTCATACACAGGGCAAATAGCACTGGCGTCTGTTTCCAGCATGTACAGTGTATTGGACATAAGAGGATCTACTGTTCTTGTCAGTTTCCTAAGCAGAGTTGAACTAGATATGGCCCGTGTGTGTAGGAAGCACAGTTCTTTTGTTCTGAGCAAGTTCACTGTTCGGACACCATAGGAAACACAGTAGAGAAGAAGAGTGCTCTTTTCTCAAAAGCAGAGTGTGTTTCTTGTAAGACGACCTAGCATTTGTTTCCCAGTCCTAAATGGAGTTGAGTCACATGCAGTTTTTGGTCCTATGAGCAAGAGTTGTTTTCTGGTAAGAAGAGTCACTATTGTGCTCCCATTGCCATATACAATGCAAATAGCCCTTTTGTCTGTTCCCAGCAAGTACAGTGTATTGGACTGAAGAGGAGCTACTGTTCTTGTCAGTTTCCTAAGCAGAGTTGAACTAGATATGGCCCGTGTGTGTAGGAAACACAGTTCTTTTGTTCTGAGCAAGCTCACTGTTCGGACACCATAAGAAACAGAGTAGAGTAGAAGAGTGCTTTTTCTCAAAAGCAGAGTGTGTTTCTTGTAAGGCGAGCTAGTGTTTGTTTCCCAGTCCTAAATGGCGCTGAATCCCATGCAATTTCTGGTCCTAAGAGCAAGAGTTGTTTTCTTGTAAGGAAAGTCACTATTGCGCTCCCATTGTCCTACACAGGGCAATTAGCCCTGGCATCTGTTCCCAGCATGTACAGTGTATTGGACTGAAGAGGATCCACTGTTCTTGTCAGTATCCTAAGCAGAATTTAACTAGATATGGCCCCTGTGTGTAGGAAGCACAGTTCTTTTGTTCTGAGCAAGCTCACATTTCTGGCGCTATAGGAAACACAGTAGAGTAGCAGACTGCTCTTTTCTCAAGAGAAGAGTGTGTTTCTTGTAAGGCGACCTAGCGTTTGTTTCCCAGTCCTAAATGGAGTTGAATCACATGCAGTTTCTGGTCCTACGAGCAAGAGTTGTTTTTCTGGTAAGGAGAGTCACTATTGCGCTCCCATTGCCATACACAGTGCAAATAGTATTCGCGTCTGTTCCCAGTAAGTACAGTGTATTGGACTGAAGAGGATCTACTGTTCTTGTCAGTTTCCTAAGCAGAATTGAACTAGATATGGCCCGTGTGTGTAGGAAACACAGTTCTTTTGTTCTGAGCAAGCTCACTGTTCGGACACCATAAGAAACAGAGTAGAGTAGAAGAGTGCTCTTTTCTCAAAAGCAGAGTGTGTTTCTTGTAAGGCGAGCTAGTGTTTGTTTCCCAGTCCTAAATGGCGTTGAATCCCATGCAATTTCTGGTCCTACGAGCAAGAGTTGTTTTCTTGTAAGGAAAGTCACTATTGCGCTCCCATTGTCATACACAGGGCAATTAGCCCTGGCGTCTGTTCCCAGCATGTACAGTGTATTGGACTGAAGAGGATCCACTGTTCTTGTCAGTATCCTAAGCAGAATTTAACTAGATATGGCCCCTGTGTGTAGGAAGCACAGTTCTTTTGTTCTGAGCAAGCTCACATTTCTGGCGATATAGGAAACACAGTAGAGTAGCAGACTGCCCTTTTCTCAAGAGAAGAGTGTGTTTCTTGTAAGGCGACCTAGCGTTTGTTTCCCAGTCCTAAATGGAGTTGAATCACATGCAGTTTCTGGTCCTACGAGCAAGAGTTGTTTTTCTGGTAAGGAGAGTCACTATTGCGCTCCCATTGCCATACACAGTGCAAATAGTATTCGCGTCTGTTCCCAGTAAGTACAGTGTATTGGACTGAAGAGGATCTACTGTTCTTGTCACTTTCCTAAGCAGAATTGAACTAGATATGGCCGTGTGTGTATGAAGCACAGTTCTTTTGTTCTGAGCAAGCTCACTGTTCTGGACCTATAGGAAACACAGTAGAGTAGAAGAGTGATCTTTTCCCAAATGCAGAGTGTTTTTCTTGTAAGGCCAGCTAGTGTTTGTTTCCCAGTCCTAAATGGAGTTGAATCACATGCAGTTTTTGGTCCTACCAGCAAGAGTTGTTTTCTGGTAGGGAAAGTCACTATTGCGCTCCCGTTGCCATACACAGTACAAAGAGCACTCGCATCTGTTCCCAGCAAGTACAGTGTATTGGACTGAACCAGAGCTACTGTTCTTGTCAGTTTCCTAAGCAGAGTTGAACTAGATATGGCGTGTGTGTGTAGGAAGCACAGTTCTTTTGTTCTGAGCAAGCTCACTATTCGGACCCCATAGGAAACACAGTAGAGTAGAAGAGTGCTCTTTTCTCAAAAGCAGAGTGTGTTTCTTGCAAGGTGAGCTAGCGTTTGTTTCCCAGTCCTAAATGGAGTTGAATCATATGCAGTTTTTGGTCCTATGAGCAAGAGTTGTTTTCTGGTAAGAAGAGTCACTGTTGCGCTCCCATTGCCATACATAGTGCAAATAGCCCTCGCGTCTGTTCCCAGCAAGTACAGTGTATTGGACTGAAGAGGAGCTACTGTTCTTGTCAGACTCCTAAGCAGAGTTGAACTAGATATGTCCCGTGTGTGTAGGAAGCACAGTTCTTTTGTTCTGAGCAAGTTCACTGTTCGGACACCGTAGGAAACACAGTAGAGAAGAAGAGTGCTCTTTTCTCAAAAGCAGAGTGTGTTTCTTGTAAGGCGACCTAGCATTTGTTTCCCAGTCCTAAATGGAGTTGAATCACATGCAGTTTCTGGTCCTACGAGCAAGAGTTGTTTTCTGGTAAGAAGAGTCACTATTGCACTCGCATTGCCATAAACAGTGCAAAAGCACTCGCGTCTGTTCCCAGCAAGTACAGTAGATTGGACTGAAGAAGAGCTACTGTTCTTGTCAGTTTCCTAAGCAGAATTGAACTAGATATAGCCGTGTGTATAGGAAGCACAGTTCTTTTGTTCTGAGCAAGCTCACTGTTCTGGACCTATAGGAAACACAGTAAAGTAGAAGAGTGATCTTTTCCCAAAAGCAGATCATTTTTCTTGTAAGGCAAGCTAGCGTTTGTTTCCAAGTCCTAAATGGAGTTGAATCACATGCAGTTTTTGGTCCTACCAGCAAGAGTTGTTTTCTGGTAGGGAAAGTCAGTATTGCGCTCCCATTGCCATACACAGTGCAAATAGCACTCGCATCTGTTCCCAGCAAGTACAGTGTATTGGACTGAAGCAGAGCTACTGTTCTTGTCAGTTTCCTAAGCAGAGTTGAACTAGATATGGCGTGTGTGTGTAGGAAGCACAGTTCTTTTGTTCTGAGCAAGCTCACTATTCAGACCCCATAGGAAACACAGTAGAGTAGAAGAGTGCTCTTTTTTCAAAAGCAGAGTGTGTTTCTTCCAAGGCGAGCTAGCGTTTGTTTCCCAGTCCTATATGGAGTTGAATCCCATGCAGTTTCTGGTCATACGAGCAAGAGTTGTTTTCTGGTATGGAAAGTCACTATTAGCTCCCATTGTCATACACAGGGCAATTAGCACTGGCTTCTGTTCCCAGCAAGTACAGTGTATTGGACTGAAGTGGAGGTACTGTTCTTGTCAGTTTCCTAAGCAGAGTTGAACTAGATATGGCCCCTGTGTGTAGGAAGCACAGTTCTTTTGTTCTGAGCAAGCTCACATTTCTGGCGCTATAGGAAACACAGTAGAGTAGAAGAGTGCTCTTTTCTCAAAAGCAGAGTGTGTTTCTTGTAAGGCGACCTCATGTTTGTTTCCCAGTCAGAATTGGAGTTGAATCCCATGCAGTTTCTGGTCCTATGAGCAAGAGTTGTTTTCTGGTAAGGAGAGTCACTATTGCTCTCCCATTGGCATACACAGGGCAAATAGCACTGGCGTCTGTTCCCAGCAAGTACAGTGTATTGGACTGAAGAGGAACTACTGTTCTTGTCAGTTTCCTAAGCAGAATTGAACTAGATATGGCCCGTGTGTGTAGGAAGCACAGTTCTTTTGTTCTGAGCAGGATCACTGTTCGGACCACATAGGAAACACAGAAAAGTAGAAGAGTGCTCTTTTCTCAAAAGCAGAGTGTGTTTCTTGTAAGGCGAGCTAGTGTTTGTATCCCAGTCAGAAATGGAGTTGAATCCCATGCAGTTTCTGGTCCTAAGAGCAAGAGTTGTTTTCTGGTAAGAAGAGTAACTATTGGGCTCCCATTGCCATACACACTGCAAAAGCATTCGCGTCTGTTCCCAGCAAGTACAGTGTATTGGACTGAAGCGTAGCTACAGTTCTTGACAGTTTCCTAAGAAGAGTTGAACTAGATGTGGCGTGTGTGTGTAGGAAGCACAGTTTTTTTGTTCTGAGCAAGCTCACTGTTCAGACCCCATAGGAAAAACAGTAGAGCAGAAGAGTGCTCTTTTCTCAAAAGCAGAGTATGTTTCTTGCAAGGCAAGCTAGCGTTTGTTTCCCAGTCCTAAATGGAGTTGATTCCCATGCAGTTTCTGGTCCTATGAGCAAGAGTTGTTTTCTGGTAAGAAGAGTCACTATTGCGATCCTATTGACATATAGTGCAAATAGCCCTTGTGTCTGTTCCCAGGAAGTACAGTGTATTGGACTGAAGAGGAGCTACTGTTCTTGTCAGTTTCCTAAGCAGAGTTGAACTAGATATGGCCCGTGTGTGTAGGAAGCACAGTTCTTTTGTTCTGAGCAAGCTCACAGTTCGGACACCATAGGAAACACAGTAGAGTAGAAGAGTGCTCTTTTCTCAAAAGCAGAGTGTGTTTCTTGAAAGGCGAGCTAGCGTTTGTTTCCCAGTCCTAAATGGAGTTGAATCCCATGCAGTTTCTGGTCCTACGAGCAAGAGTTTTTTCTTGTGAGGAAGGTCACTATTGCGCTCCCATTGAAATACACAGGGCAATTAGCACTGGCGTCTGTTCCCAGCATGTACAGTGTATTGGTCTGAAAAGAATCCACTGTTCTTGTCAGTATTCTAAGCAGAATTGAACTAGATATGGCCCCTGTGTGTAGAAAGCACAGTTCTTTTGTTCTGAGCAAGCTCACATTTCTGGTGCTATAGGAAACACAGTAGAGTAGAAGAGTGCTCTTTTCTCAAAAGCAGAGTGTGTTTCTTGTAAGGCGACCTCATGTTTGTTTCCCAGTCAGAAATGGAGTTAAATCCCATGCAGTTTCTGGTCCTATGAGCAAGAGTTGTTTTCTGGTAAGGAGAGTCACTATTGCTCTCCCATTGCCATACACAGGGCAAATAGCACTCGCGTCTGTTCCCAGCAAGTACAGTGTATTGGACTGAAGAGGAACTACTGTTCTTGTCAGTTTCCTAAGCAGAGTTGAACTAGATATGGCCCGTGTGTGTAGTAATCACAGTTCTTTTGTTCTGAGCAAGCTCACTGTTCGGACACCATAGGAAACACAGTAGAGAAGAAGAGTGCTCTTTTCTCAAAAGCAGAGTGTGTTTCTTGTAAGGCGACCTAGCATTTGTTTCCCAGTCCTAAATGGAGTTGAATCACATGCAGTTTGTGGTCCTACGAGCAAGAGTTGTTTTCTGGTAAGAAGAGTCACTATTGCGCTCCCATGCCATAAACAGGGCAAATAGCACTGTTGTCTGTTCCAAGAAAGTACAGTGTACTGGACTAAAGAGGATCTACTATTCTTGTCAGTTTTCTAAGCAGAATTGAACTAGATATGGCCGTGTGTGTAGGAAGCACAGTTCTTTTGTTGTGAGCAAGCTCACTGTTCTGGTCCTATAGCAAACACAGTATAGTAGAAGAGTGCTTTTTCTCAAAAGCAGAGTGTGTTTCTTGTAATGTGAGCTAGCGTTTGTTTCCCAGTCCTAAATGGAGTTGAATCACATCCAGTTTTTGGTACTACGAGGAAAAGATGTTTTCTGGTAAGGAAAGTCACTATTGCGCTCCCATTGTCATACACAGAGCAAAGAGCACAGGCGTCTCTTCCCAGCATGTACAGTGTATTGGACTGAAGAGGAGCTACTGTTCATGTCAGTTTCCTAAGCAGAGTTGATCTAGGTATGGCCCGTGTGTGTAGGAAGCACAGTTCTTTTGTTCAGAGCAAGCTCACTGTTCGGAACCCATAGGAAACACAGTAGAGTAGAAGAGTGCTCTTTTCTCAAAAGCAGAGTGTGTTTCTTGTAAGGCGAGCTAGTGTTTGTATCCCAGTCAGAAATGTAGTTGAATCCCATGCAGTTTCTGGTCCTACGAGCAAGAGTTGTTTTCTGGTAAGAAGAGTCACTATTGCACTCCCATTGCCATACACAGTGCAAAAGCACTCGCGTCTGTTCCCAGCAAGTACAGTGTATTGGACTGAAGAGGAACTACTGTTCTTGTCAGTTTCCGAAGCAGAGTTGAACTAGATATGGCCCGTGTGTGTAGGAAGCACAGTTCTTTTTTTCTGAGCAAGCTCACTGTTTGGACACCATAGGAAACACAGTAGAGAAGAAGAGTGCTCTTTTCTCAAAAGCAGAGTGTGTTTCTTGTAAGGCGACCTAGCATTTGTTTCCCAGTCCTAAATGGAGTTGAATCACATGCAGTTTTTGGTCCTGTGGGCAAGAGTGGTTTTCTGGTAAGGAGAGTCACTATTGCTCTCCCATAGCCATACAATGGGCAAATAGCACTGGCGTCTGTTTCCAGCATGTACAGTGTATTGGACATAAGAGGATCTACTGTTCATGTCAGTTTCCTAAGCAGAGTTGAACTAGATATGGCCCATGTGTGTAGGAAGCACAGTTCTTTTGTTCTGAGCAAGTTCACTGTTCGGACACCATAGGAAACACAGTAGAGAAGAAGAGTGCTCTTTTCTCAAAAGCAGAGTGTGTTTCTTGTAAGGCGACCTAGCATTTGTTTCCCAGTCCTAAATGGAGTTGAATCCCATGCAGTTTTTGGTCCTGTGAGCAAGAGTTGTTTTCTGGTAAGAAGAGTCACTATTGTGCTCCCATTGTCATACACAGAGCAAAGAGCACAGGCGTGTCTTCCCAGCATGTACAGTGTATTGGACTGAAGAGGAGCTACTGTTCATGTCAGTTTCCTAAGCAGAGTTGATCTAGATATGGCCCGTGTGTGTAGGAAGCACCGTTCTTTTGTTCTGAGCAAGCTCACTGTTCGGACCCCATAGGAAACACAGTAGAGTACAAGAGTGTTCTTTTCTCAAAAGCAGAGTGTGTTTCTTGTAAGGCGAGCTAGCGTTTGTTTCACAGTCCTAAATGGCTTTGAATCCCATGCAGTTTCTGTTCCTATGAGCAAGAGTTGTTTTCTTGTAAGGAAAGTCACTATTGCGCTCCCATTGTCATACACAGGGCAATTAGCACTGGCGTCTGTTCCCAGCATGTACAGTGTATTGGACTGAAGAGGATCCACTGTTCTTTTCAGTATCCTAAGCAGAATTGAACTAGATATGGCGTGTGTGTAGGAAGCACAGTTCTTTTGTTCTGAGCAAGCTCACATTTCTGGCGCTATAGGAAACACAGTAGAGTAGAAGAGTGCTCTTTTCTCAAAAGCAGAGTGTGTTTCTTGTAAGGCGACCTCATGTTTGTTTTCCAGTCAGAAACGGAGTTGAATCCCATGCAGTTTCTGGTCCTATGAGCAAGAGTGGATTTCTGGTAAGGAAAGTCACTATTGCTCTCCCATTGACATACACAGGGCAAATAGCACACGCGTCTGTACCCAGCAAGTACAGTGTATTGGACTGAAGAGGAACTAATGTTATTGTCAGTTTCCTAAGCAGAGTTGAACTAGATATGGCCCCTGTGTGTAGGAAGCACAGTTCTTTTGTTCTGAGCAGGCTCACTGTTCAGACAACATAGGAAACACAGTAGAGAAGAAGAGTGCTCTTTTCTCAAAAGCAGAGTGTTTTTCTTGTAAGGCGACCTAGCATTTGTTTCCCAGTCCTAAATGGAGTTGAATCACATGCAGTTTCTGTTCCTATGAGCAAGAGTTGTTTTCTGGTAAGAAGAGTCACTATTGTGCTCCCATTGTCATACACAGAGCAAAGAGCACAGGCGTCTGTTCCCAGCATGTACAGTGTATTGGACTGAAGAGGATCTACTGTTCTTGTCATTTTCATAAGCAGAATTGAACTAGATACGGCCCGTGTGTGTAGGAAGCACAGTTCTTTTGTTCTGAGCAACCTCACTGTTCAGACCCCATAGGAAACACAGTAGAGCACAAGAGTGCTCTTTTCTCAAAAGCAGAGTGTGTTTCTTGTAAGGCGAGCTAGCGTTTGTTTCCCAGTCCTAAATGGAGTTGAATCACATGCAGTTTCTGGTCCTACGAGCAAGAGTTGTTTTCTGGTAAGAAGAGTCACTATTGTGCTCCCATTGCCATACACAGTGCAAATAGCATTCGCGTCTGTTCCCAGTAAGTACAGTGTATTGGACTGAAGAGGATCTACTGTTCTTGTCAGTTTCCTAAGCAGAGTTGAACTAGATATGGCGTGTGTGTGTAGGAAGCACAGTTCTTTTGTTCTGAGAAAGCTCACTGTTCAGACCCCATAGGAAACACAGTAGAGTAGAAGAGTGCTCTTTTCTCAAAAGCAGAGTGTGTTTCTTGTATGCGAGCTAGCGTTTGTTTCCCAGTCCTAAATGGAGTTGAGTCACATGCAGTTTTTGGTCCTAAGAGCAAGAGTTGTTTTCTGGTAAGAAGAGTCACTATTGCGCTCCCATTGCCATATACAGTGCAAATAGCCCTCGCGTCTGTTCCCAACAAGTACAGTGTATTGGACTGAAGAGGACCTACTGTTCTTGTCATTTTCCTAAGCAGAGTTGAACTAGATATGGCCCGTGTGTAGGCAGCACAGTTCTTTTGTTCTGAGCAAGCTCACTGTTCAGACCCCATAGGAAACACAGTAGAGTACAAGAGTGCTCTTTTCTCAAAAGCAGAGTGTGTTTCTTGTAAGGCGACCTCATGTTTGTTTTCCAGTCAGAAATGGAGTTGAATCCCATGCAGTTTCTGGTCCTATGAGCAAGAGTTGTTTTCTGGTAAGAAGAGTCACTATTGCGATCCTATTGACATATACTGCAAATAGCCCTTGTGTCTGTTCCCAGGAAGTACAGTGTATTGGACTGAAGAGGAGCTACTGTTCTTGTCAGTTTCCTAAGCAGAGTTGAACTAGATATGGCCCGTGTGTGTAGGAAGCACAGTTCTTTTGTTCTGAGCAAGCTCACAGTTCGGACACCATAGGAAACACAGTAGAGTAGAAGCGTGCTCTTTTCTCAAAAGCAGAGTGTGTTTCTTGAAAGGCGAGCTAGCGTTTGTTTCCCAGTCCTAAATGGAGTTGAATCCCATGCAGTTTCTGGTCCTACGAGCAAGAGTTGTTTTCTTGTGAGGAAGGTCACTATTGCGCTCCCATTGAAATACACAGGGCAATTAGCACTGGCGTCTGTTCCCAGCATGTACAGTGTATTGGACTGAAGAGAATCCACTGTTCTTGTCAGTATCCTAAGCAGAATTGAACTAGATATGGCCCCTGTGTGTAGGAAGCACAGTTCTTTTGTTCTGAGCAAGCTCACATTTCTGGTGCTATAGGAAACACAGTAGAGTAGAAGAGTGCTCTTTTCTCAAAAGCAGAGTGTGTTTCTTGTAAGGCGACCTCATGTTTGTTTCCCAGTCAGAAATGGAGTTGAATCCCATGCAGTTTCTGGTCCTATGAGCAAGAGTTGTTTTCTGGTAAGGAGAGTCACTATTGCTCTCCCATTGCCATACACAGGGCAAATAGCACTCGCGTCTGTTCCCAGCAAGTACAGTGTATTGGACTGAAGGGGAACTACTGTTCTTGTCAGGTTCCTAAGCAGAGTTGAACTAGATATGGCCCGTGTGTGTAGGAAGCACAGTTCTTTTGTTCTGAGCAAGCTCACTGTTCAGACACCATAAGAAACACAGTAGAGAAGAAGAGTGCTCTTTTCTCAAAAGCAGAGTGTGTTTCTTTTAAGGCGACCTAGCATTTGTTTTCCAGTCCTAAATGGAGTTCAATCACATGCAGTTTCTGTTCCTATGAGCAAGAGTTGTTTTCTGGTAAGAAGAGTCAATATTGTGCTCCCATTGTCATACACAATAGCAAAGAGCCCAGGCGTCTGTTCCCAGCATGTACAGTGTATTGGACTGAAGAGGATCTACTGTTCCTGTCAGATTCCTAAGCAGAATTGAACTAGATATGGCCCTTGTGTATAGGAAGCACAATTCTTTTGTTCTGAGCAAGCTCACTGTTCAGACCCCATAGGAAACACAGTAGAGTACAAGAGTGCTCTTTTCTCAAAAGCAGAGTGTGTTTCTTGTAAGGCGAGCAAGTGTTTGTATCCCAGTCACAATGGAGTTGAATCCCATGCAGTTTCTGGTCCTACGAGCAAGAGTTGTTTTCTGGTAAGAAGAGTCACTATTGTGCTCCCATTGTCATACACATCGCAAATAGCACTGGCGTCTGTTCCCAGCATGTACAGTGTATTGGACTGAAGAAGATCTACAGTTTTTGTCAGTTTACTAAGCAGAGTTGAACTAGATATGGTCCGTGTGTGTAGGAAGCTCATTTCTTTTGTTCTGAGAATGCTCAATGTTCTGGCCCTATAAGAAACACACTAGAGTAGAAGAGTGCTCTTTTCACAAAAGCACAGTGTGTTTCTTGTAAGGTGAGCTAGCATTTGTTTCCCAGTCCTAAATCGAGTTGAATCACATGCAGTTTCTGGTCCTACAAGCAAGAGTTGTTTTCTGGTAAGAAGAGTCACTATTGCGCTCCCATGCCATAAACAGGGCAAATAGCACTGGTGTCTGTTCCAAGAAAGTACAGTGTACTGGACTAAAGAGGATCTACTATTCTTGTCAGTTTTCTAAGCAGAATTGAACTAGATATGGCCGTGTGTGTAGGAAGCACAGTTCTTTTGTTGTGAGCAAGCTCACTGTTCTGGTCCTATAGGAAACACAGTAGAGTAGAAGAGTGCTTTTTCTCAAAAGCAGAGTGTGTTTCTTGTAATGTGAGCTAGCGTTTGTTTCCCAGTCCTAAATGGAGTTGAATCACATCCAGTTTTTGGTACTACGAGGAAGAGTTGTTTTCTGGTAAGGAAAGTCACTATTGCGCTCCCATTGCCATACACAGGGCAAATAGCACTCGCGTCTGTTCCCAGCAAGTACAGTGTATTGGACTGAAGAGGGGCTACTGTTCTTGTCAGTTTCCTAAGAAGATTTGAACTAGATATGGCCGCTGTGTGTAGGAAGCACAGTTCTTTTGTTCTGAGCAAGTTCACTGTTAGGACACCATAGGAAACACAGTAGAGTAGAAGAGTGCTCTTTTCTCAAAAGCAGAGTGTGTTTCTTGTAAGGCGACCTAGCGTTTGTTTTTCAGTTCTAAATGGAGTTGAATCACATGCAGTTTTTGGTCCTATGAGCATGAGTTGTTTTCTGGTAAGAAGATTCACTATTGTGCTCCCATTGCCATACATAGTGCAAATAGGCCTTGAATCTGTTCCCAGAAAGTACAGTGTATTGGACTGAAGTAGAGCTACTGTTCTTGTCAGTTTCCTAAGCAGAGTTGAACTAGATATGGCCCATGTGTGTAGGAAACACAGTTCTTTTGTTCTGAGCAAGCTCACTGTTCGGACACCATAAGAAACACAGTAGAGTAGAAGAGTGCTCTTTTCTCAAAAGCAGAGTGTGTTTCTTGTAAGGCGAGCTAGCGTATGTTTCCCAGTCCTAAATGGCGTTGAATCCCATGCAATTTCTGGTCCTACGAGCAAGAGTTGTTTTCTTGTAAGGAAAGTCACTATTGCGCTCCCATTGTCATACACAGGGCAATTAGCCCTGGCGTCTGTTCCCAGCATGTGCAGTGTATTGGACTGAAGAGGATCCACTGTTCTTGTCTGTATCCTAAGCAGAATTGAACTAGATATGGCCCCTGTGTGTAGGAAGCACAGTTCTTTTGTTCTGAGCAAGCTCACATTTCTGGCGCTATTGGAAACACAGTAGAGTAGAAGAGTGCTCTTTTCTCAAAAGCAGAGTGTGTTTCTTGTAAGGCGACCTCATGTTTGTTTCCCAGTCAGAATTGGAGTTGAATCCCATGCAGTTTCTGGTCCTTTGAGCAAGAGTTGTTTTCTGGTAAGGAGAGTCACTATTGCTCTCCCATTGGCATACACAGGGCAAATAGCACTCGCTTCTGTTCCCAGCAAGTACAGTGTATTGGACTGAAGAGGAACTACTGTTCTTGTCAGTTCCCGAAGCAGAGTTGAACTAGATATGGCCCGTGTGTGTAGGAAGCACAGTTCTTTTGTTTTAAGCAAGTTCACTGTTCGGACACCATAGGAAACACAGTAGAGAAGAAGAGTGCTCTTTTCTCAAAAGCAGAGTGTGTTTCTTGTAAGGCGACCTAGCGTTTGTTTCCCAGTCCTAAATGGAGTTGAATCACATGCAGTTTCTGGTCCTACGATCAAGAGTTGTTTTCTGGTAAGAAGAGTCATTATTGCGCTCCCATTGTCATACACAGGGCAAAGAGCACAGGCGTCTGTTCCCAGCGTGTACAGTGTATTGGACTGAAGAGGATCTACTGTTCTTGTCAGTTTCCTAAGTAGAATTGAACTAGATATGGCCCGTGTGTGTAGGAAGCACAGTTCTTTTGTTCTGAGCAAGCTCACTGTTCGGACCACATAGGAAACACAGTAGAGTAGAAGAGTGTTCTTTTCTCAAAAGCAGAGTGTGTTTCTTTTAGGCGAGCTAGCGTTTGTTTCCCAGTCCTAAATGGAGTTGTGTCACATGCAGTTTTTGGTCATATGAGCAAGAGTTGTTTTCTGGTAAGAAGAGTCACTATTGCGCTCCCATTGCCATATACAATGCAAATAGCACTCGCGTCTGTTCCCAGCAAGTACAGTGTATTGGACTGAAGAGAAGCTACTGTTCTTGTCAGTTTCCTAAGCAGAGTTGATCTAGGTATGGCCCGTGTGTGTAGGAAGCACAGTTCTTTTGTTCAGAGCAAGCTCACTGTTCGGACCCCATAGGAAACACAGTAGAGTAGAAGAGTGCTCTTTTCTCAAAAGCAGAGTGTGTTTCTTGTAAGGCGAGCTAGTGTTTGTATCCCAGTCAGAAATGTAGTTGAATCCCATGCAGTTTCTGGTCCTACGAGCAAGAGTTGTTTTCTGGTAAGAAGAGTCACTATTGCACTCCCATTGCCATACACAGTGCAAAAGCACTCGCGTCTGTTCCCAGCAAGTACAGTGTATTGGACTGAAGAGGAACTACTGTTCTTGTCAGTTTCCTAAGCAGAGTTGAACTAGATATGGCCCGTGTGTGTAGGAAGAACAGTTCTTTTGTTCTGAGCAAGCTCACTGTTTGGACACCATAGGAAACACAGTAGAGAAGAAGAGTGCTCTTTTCTCAAAAGCAGAGTGTGTTTCTAGTAAGGCGACCTAGCATTTGTTTCCCAGTCCTAAATGGAGTTGAATCACATGCAGTTTTTGGTCCTATGAGCATGAGTTGTTTTCTGGTAAGAAGAGTCACTATTGTGCTCCCATTGCCATACATAGTGCAAATAGCCCTCGGGTCTGTTTCCAGCAAGTACAGTGTATTGGACTGAAGAGGAGCTACTGTTCTTGTCAGATTCCTAAGCAGTGTGAACTAGATATGGCCCCTGTGTGTAGGAAGCACAGTTCTTTTGTTCTGAGCAAGCTCACATTTCTGGCATTATAAGAAACACAGTAGAGTAGATGAGTGCTCTTTTCTCAAAAGCAGAGTGTGTTTCTTGTAAGGCGACCCATGTTTGTTTCCCAGTCAGAAATGGAGTTGAATCCCATGCAGTTTCTGGTCCTATGAGCAAGAGTTGTTTTCTGGTGAGGAGAGTCACTATTGCTCTCCCATTGTCATACACAGGGCAAATAGCACTCGCGTCTGTTCCCAGCAAGTACAGTGTATTGGACTGAAGAGGAGCTACTGTTCTTGTCAGTTTCCTAAGCAGAGTTGAACTAGATATGGCCGTGTGTGTATGAAGCACAGTTCTTTTGTTCTGAGCAAGCTCACTGTTCTGGACCTATAGGAAACACAGTAGAGTAGAAGAGTGATCTTTTCCCAAATGCAGAGTGTTTTTCTTGTAAGGCCAGCTAGTGTTTGTTTCCCAGTCCTAAATGGAGTTGAATCACATGCAGTTTTTGGTCCTACCAGCAACAGTTGTTTTCTGGTAGGGAAAGTCACTATTGCGCTCCTGTTGCCATACACAGTGCAAAGAGCACTCGCATCTGTTCCCAGCAAGTACAGTGTATTGGACTGAACCAGAGCTACTGTTCTTGTCAGTTTCCTAAGCAGAGTTGAACTAGATATGGCGTGTGTGTGTAGGAAGCACAGTTCTTTTGTTCTGAGCAAGCTCACTATTCGGACCCCATAGGAAACACAGTAGAGTAGAAGAGTGCTCTTTTCTCAAAAGCAGAGTGTGTTTCTTGCAAGGTGAGCTAGCGTTTGTTTCCCAGTCCTAAATGGAGTTGAATCATATGCAGTTTTTGGTCCTATGAGCAAGAGTTGTTTTCTGGTAAGAAGAGTCACTATTGCGCTCCCATTGCCATACATAGTGCAAATAGCCCTCGCGTCTGTTCCCAGCAAGTACAGTGTATTGGACTGAAGAGGAGCTACTGTTCTTGTCAGACTCCTAAGCAGAGTTGAACTAGATATGGCCCGTGTGTGTAGGAAGCACAGTTCTTTTGTTCTGAGCAAGTTCACTGTTCGGACACCGTAGGAAACACAGTAGAGAAGAAGAGTGCTCTTTTCTCAAAAGCAGAGTGTGTTTCTTGTAAGGCGACCTAGCATTTGTTTCCCAGTCCCAAATGGAGTTGAATCACATGCAGTTTCTGGTCCTACGAGCAAGGGTTGTTTTCTGGTAAGAAGAGTCACTATTGCACTCGCATTGCCATAAACAGTGCAAAAGCACTCGCGTCTGTTCCCAGCAAGTACAGTAGATTGGACTGAAGAAGAGCTACTGTTCTTGTCAGTTTCCTAAGCAGAATTGAACTAGATATAGCCGTGTGTATAGGAAGCACAGCTCTTTTGTTCTGAGCAAGCTCACTGTTCTGGACCTATAGGAAACACAGTAAAGTAGAAGAGTGATCTTTTCCCAAAAGCAGATCGTTTTCCTTGTAAGGCAAGCTAGCGTTTGTTTCCAAGTCCTAAATGGAGTTGAATCACATGCAGTTTTTGGTCCTACCAGCAAGAGTTGTTTTCTGGTAGGGAAAGTCAGTATTGCGCTCCCATTGCCATACACAGTGCAAATAGCACTCGCATCTGTTCCCAGCAAGTACAGTGTATTGGACTGAAGCAGAGCTACTGTTCTTGTCAGTTTCCTAAGCAGAATTGAACTAGATATGGCGTGTGTGTGTAGGAAGCACAGTTCTTTTGTTCTGAGCAAGCTCACTATTCGGACCCCATAGGAAACACAGTAGAGTAGAAGAGTGCTCTTTTTTCAAAAGCAGAGTGTGTTTCTTCCAAGGCGAGCTAGCGTTTGTTTCCCAGTCCTAAATGGAGTTGAATCCCATGCAGTTTCTGGTCATACGAGCAAGAGTTGTTTTCTGGTAAGGAAAGTCACTATTAGCTCCCATTGTCATACACAGGGCAATTAGCACTGGCTTCTGTTCCCAGCAAGTACAGTGTATTGGACTGAAGTGGAGGTACTGTTCTTGTCAGTTTCCTAAGCAGAGTTGAACTAGATATGGCCCCTGTGTGTTGGAAGCACAGTTCTTTTGTTCTGAGCAAGCTCACATTTCTGGCGCTATAGGAAACACAGTAGAGTAGAAGAGTGCTCTTTTCTCAAAAGCAGAGTGTGTTTCTTGTAAGGCGACCTCATGTTTGTTTCCCAGTCAGAATTGGAGTTGAATCCCATGCAGTTTCTGGTCCTATGAGCAAGAGTTGTTTTCTGGTAAGGAGAGTCACTATTGCTCTGCCATTGGCATACACAGGGCAAATAGCACTCGCGTCTGTTCCCAGCAAGTACAGTGTATTGGACTGAAGAGGAACTACTGTTCTTGTCAGTTTCCGAAGCAGAGTTGAACTACATATGGCCCGTGTGTGTAGGAAGCACAGTTCTTTCGTTCTGAGTAAGCTCACTTTTGGGACACCATAGGAAACACAGTAGAGAAGAAGAGTGCTCTTTTCTCAAAAGCAGAGTGTGTTTCTTGTAAGGCGACCTAGCATTTTTTTCCCAGTCCTAAATGGAGTTGAATCACATGCAGTTTCTGCTCCTACGAGCAAGAGTTGTTTTCTGGTAAGAAGAGTCACTATTGTGCTCCCATTGTCATACAAAGAGCAAAGAGCACAGGCGTCTGTTCCCAGCATGTACAGTTTATTGGACTGAAGAGGATCTACTGTTCTTGTCAGTTTCCTAAGCAGAATTGAACTAGATATGGCCCGTGTGTGTAGGAAGCACAGTTCTTTTGTTCTGAGCAGGATCACTGTTCGGACCACATAGGAAACACAGAAGAGTAGAAGAGTGCTCTTTTCTCAAAAGCAGAGGGTGTTTCTTGTAGGCAAGCTAGCGTTTGTTTCCCAGTCCTAAATGGAGTTGAGTCACATGCAGATTTTGGTCCTATGAGCAAGAGTTGTTTTCTGGTAAGAAGAGTCAATATTGCGCTCCCATTGCCATATACAGTGCAAATAGCACTCGCGTTTGTTCCCAGCAAGTACAGTGTATTGGACTGAAGAGGAGCTACTCTTCTTGTCATTTTCCTAAGCAGAGTTGAACTAGATATGGCCCGTGTGTGTAGGAAGCACAGTTCTTTTGTTCTGAGCAAGCTCACTGTTCAGACCCTATAGGAAACACAGTAGAGTACAAGAGTGCTCTTTTCTCAAAAGCAGAGTGTGTTTCTTGTAAGGCGAGCTAGTGTTTGTATCCCAGTCAGAAATGGAGTTGAATCCCATGCAGTTTCTGGTCCTAAGAGCAAGAGTTGTTTTCTGGTAAGAAGAGTAACTATTGGGCTCCCATTGCCATACACACTGCAAAAGCATTCGCGTCTGTTCCCAGCAAGTACAGTGTATTGGACTGAAGCGTAGCTACAGTTCTTGACAGTTTCCTAAGAAGAGTTGAACTAGATGTGGCGTGTGTGTGTAGGAAGCACAGTTTTTTTGTTCTGAGCAAGCTCACTGTTCGGACACCATAGGAAAAACAGTAGAGCAGAAGAGTGTTCTTTCTCAAAAGCAGAGTATGTTTCTTGCAAGGCAAGCTAGCGTTTGTTTCCCAGTCCTAAATGGTGTTGAATCACATGCCGTTTTTGGTCCTATGAGCATGAGTTGTTTTCTGGTAAGAAGAGTCACTATTGCGCTCCCATTGCCATACATAGTGCAAATAGCCCTCGTGTCTGTTCCCAGCAAGTACAGTGTATTGGACTGAAGAGGAGCTACTGTTCTTGTCAGATTCCTAAGCAGAGTTGAACTAGATATGGCCCGTGTGTGTATGAAGCACATTTCTTTTGTTCTGAGCAAGCTCACTGTTCAGACCCCATAGGAAACACAGTAGACTACAAGAGTACTCTTTTCTCAAAAGCAGAGTGTGTTTCTTGTAAGGCGAGCTAGTGTTTGTATTCCAGTCAGAAATGGAGTTGAATCCCATGCAGTTTCTGGTCCTACGAGCAAGAGTTGTTTTCTGGTAAGAAGAGTCACTATTGCGCTCCCATTACCATACACAGTGCAAATAGCACTCGCGTCTGTTCCCAGCAAGTACAGTGTATTGGACTGAAGCGTAGCTACTGTTCTTGTCAGTTTCCTAAGAAGAGTTGAACTAGATATGGCGTGTGTGTGTAGGAAGCACAATTTTTTTTGTTCTGAGCAAGCTCACTGTTTGGACCCCATAGGAAACACAGTAGAGTAGAAGAGTGCTCTTCTCTCTAAAGCAGAGTGTGTTTCCTGTAAGGCGAGCTAGCGTTTGTTTCCCAGTACTAAATGGACTTGAAACACACGCAGTTTCTGTTCCTACGAGCAAGAGTTGTTTTATGGTAAGAATAGTCACTATTGCGCTGCCATTGCCATACACAGGACAAATAGCACTGGCGTCTGTTAGCAGCAAGTACAGTGTATTGGACTAAAGGGGATCTACTGTTCTTGTCAGGTTCCTACTCAGAGTTGAACTAGATATGGCCCGTGTGTGTAGGAAGAACAGTTATTATGTTCTGAGCAAGCTCACTGTTCTGGCCCTATAGGAAACACAGTAGACTTGAAGAGTGCTCCTTTCTCTAAAGCAGAGTGTGTTTCTTGTAAGGCGAGCTAGCGTTTGTTTCCCAGTCTAAATGGAGTTGAATTCCATGAAGTTTCTGGTACTATGAGCAAGAGTTGTTTTCTGGTAAGGAAAGTCACTATTGTGCTGCCATTGCCATACACAGGACAAATAGCACTGGCGTCTGTTCCCAGCAAGTACAGTGTATTGGACTAAAGGGGATCTACTGTTCTTGTCAGGTTCCTAAGCAGAGTTGAACTAGATATGGCCCGTGTGTGTAGGAAGCATAGTTATTATGTTCTGAGCAAGCTCACTGTTCTGGCCCTATAGGAAACACAGTAGAGTAGAAGAGTGCTCTTTTCTCAAAAGCAGAGTGTGTTTCTTGTAAGGCAAGCTAGCGTTTTTTTCCCAGTCCTAAATAGAGTTGAATCACATGCAGTTTCTGGTCCTACGAGCAAGAGTTGTTTTCTGGTAAGGAAAGTCACTATTGCGTTCCCATTGCCATACACAGTGCAAATAGCACTCGCGTCTGATGCCAGCAGGTACAGTGTATCGGACTGAAGAGGAGCTACTGTTCTTGTCAGTTTCCTAAGCAGAGTTGAACTAGATATGCCCCGTGTGTGTAGGAAGCACAGTTCTTTTGTTCTGAGCAAGCTCACTGTTCGGACACCATAGGAAACACAGTAGAGTAGAAGAGTGCTCTTTTCTCAAAAGCAGAGTGTGTTTCATGTAAGGCGAGGTAGCATTTGTTTCCCAGTTCTAAATGGAGTTGAATCACATGCAGTTTCTGGTCCTATGAGCAAGAGTTGTTTTCTGGTAAGGAAAGTCACTATTGCACTCCCATTGCCATACACAGTGCAAATAGCACCGGCGTCTGTTCCCAGCAAGTACAGTGTATAGGACTGAAGAGGAGCTACTGTTCTTGTCAGTTTCCTAAGCAGAGTTGAACTAGATATGTCCCATGTGTGTAGGAAGCTCAGTTCTTATGTTCTGAGCAAGCTCACCGTTCTGGCCCTATTGAAAACACAGTAGAGTAGAAGAGTGCTCTTTTCTCAAAAGCAGAGTGTGTTTCTTGTAAGGCGAGCCAGATTTTGTTTCCCAGTCCTAAATGGAGTTGAGTCACATGCAGTTTTTTTCCTACGAGCAAGAGTTGTTTTCTGGTAAGACGAGTCATAATTGTGCTCCCATTGCCATACACAGTGCAAATAGCACTCACATCTGTTCCCAGCAAGTACAGTGTATTGGACTGAATAGGATCTACTGTTTTTTTCAGTTTCCTAAGCAGAGGTGAACTAGATATGGCCCATGTGTATAGGAAGCACAGTTCTTTTGTTCTAAGCAAGCTCATTGTTCGGACCCCATAGGAAACACAGTAGAGTAGAAGAGTGCTCTTTTCTCAAAAGCAGAGTGTGTTTCTTGTAAGGCAAGCTAGTGTTTGTTTCCTAGTCCTAAATGCAATTGAATCACATGCAGTTTCTGGTTCTACAAACAAGAGTTGTTTTCTGGTAAGGAAAGTCACTATTGCACTCCCATTGCCATTCACAGTGCAAATAGCACTCGCGTCTGTTCCCAGCAAGTACAGTGTTGGACTGAAGACGAGCTACTGTTCTTGTCAGGCTCCTAAGCAGAGGTGAACTAGATATGGCCCATGTGTGTAGGAAGCACAGTTCTTTTGTTCTGAGAAAGCTCACCGTTCTGGCCCTATAGGAAACACAGTAGAGTAGAAGAGTGCTCTTTTCTCTAAAGCAGAGTGTGTTTCTTGTAAGGCGAGCTAGCATTTGTTTCCCAGTCCTAAATGGAGTTGAAACACATGCAGTTTCTGGTCCTACGAGCAAGAGTTGTTTTATCGTAAGAATAGTCACTATTGCGCTGCTATTGCTATACACAGGACAAAAGCACTGGCGTCTGTTCCCAGCAAGTACAGTGAATTGGACTAAAGGGGATCTACTGTTCTTGTCAGGTTCCTAAGCAGAGTTGAACTAGATATGGCCCGTGTGTGTAGGAAGCACAGATCTTTTGTTCTGAGCAAGCTCACTGTTTGGACCCCATAGGAAACACAGTAGAGTAGAAGAGTGCTCTTTTCTCTAAAGCAGAGTGTGTTTCTTGTAGGGAAAGCTAGTGTTTGTTTCCTAGTCCTATATGGAGTTGAATCACATGCAGTTTCTGGTCCTACGAACAAGAGTTGTTTTCTGGTAAGGAAAGTCACTATTGTGCTCCCATTGCCATACACAGTGCAAATAGCACTCGCGTCTGTTCCCAGCAAGTACAGTGTTGGACTGAAGAGGAGCTACTGTTCTTGTCAGTTTCCTAAGCAGACTTGAACTAGATATGGCCGTGTGTGTAGGAAGCACAATTTTTTTTGTTCTGAGCAAGCTCACTGTTTGGACCCCATAGGAAACACAATAGAGTAGAAGAGTGCTCTTTTCTCAAAAGCCGACTGTGTTTCTTATAAGGCGAGCTAGCGTTTTTTTCCTAGTCCTAAATGGAGTTGAATCCCATGCAGTTTCTGGTCTTATGAGCAAGAGTTGTTTTCTGGTAAGGAAAGTCACTATTGCACTCCTATTGCCATATACAGTGCAAATAGCATTCGCGTCTGATCCCAGCAAGTACAGTGTATCAGACTGAAGAGGAGCTACTGTTCTTGTCAGTTTCCTAAGCAGAGGTGAACTAGATATGGCCCGTGTGTAGGAAGCACAGTTCTTTTGTTCTGAGCAAGCTCACTGTTCTGGCCCTATAGGAAACACAGTAGAGTAGAAGAATGCTCTTTTCTCTAAAGCAGAGTGTGTATCTTGTAAGGCGAGCTAGCGTTTGTTTCCCAGTCCTAAATGGAGGTGAAACACATGCAGTTTCTGGTCCTATGAGCAAGAGTTGTTTTATGGTAAGAATAGTCACTATTGCGCTGACATTGCCATACACAGGACAAATAGCACTGGCGTCTGTTCCCAGCAAGTACAGTGTATTGGACTAAAGGGGATCTACTGTTCTTGTCAGGTTCCTAAGCAGAGTTGAACTAGATATGGCCCGTGTGTGTAGGAAGCACAGTTATTTTGTTCTGAGCAAGCTCACTGTTCTGGCCCTATAGGAAACACAGTAGAGTAAAAGAGTGCTCTTTTTTCTAAAGCAGAGTGTGTTTCTTGTAAGGCAAGCTATCGTTTGTTTCCTAGTCCTAAATAGAGTTGAATCACATGCAGTTTCTGGTCCTACGAACAAGAGTTGTTTTCTGGTAAGGAAAGTCACGATTGTGCTCCCATTGCCATACACCGTGCAAATAGCACTCGCGTCTGTTCCCAGCAAGTACAGTGTTGGACTGAAGAGGAGCTACTGTTCTTGTCAGGTTCCTAAGCAGAGTTGAACTACATATGGTCTGTGTGTGTAGGAAGCACAGTTCTTTTGTTCTGAGCAAGCTCACTGTTTGGACCCCATAGGAAACACAGTATTGTAGAAAAGTGCTCTTTTTTCTAAAGCAGAGTGTGTTTCTTGTAAGGCAAGCTAGCGTTTGTTTCCCAGTCCTAAATGGAGTTGAAACACATGCAGTTTCTGGTACTATGAGCAAGAGTTGGTTTCTGGTAAGGAAAGTCACTATTGCGCTGCCATTGCCATACACAGGACAAATAGTACTGGCATCTTTTGCCAGCTAGTACAGTGTATTGGACTGAAGAGGAGCTACTGTTCTTGTCAGGTTCCTAAGCAGACTTGAACTAGATATGGCCGTGTGTGTAGGAAGCACAATTTTTTTTTTGTTCTGAGCAAGCTCACTGTTTGGACCCCATAGGAAACACAGTAGAGTAGAAGATTGCTCTTTTCTCAAAAGCAGAGTGTGTTTCTCGTAAGGCGAGCTAGCGTTTGTTTCGCAGTCCTAAATGGAGTTGAATCACATGCAGTTTCTGGTCCTACGAGCAAGAGTTGTTTTCTGGTCAGGAAAGTCACTATTGCGCTCCCATTGCCATACACAGTGCAAATAGCACTCCCGTCTCTTCCTAGCAAGTATAGTGTATTGGACTGAAGAGGAGCTACTGTTCTTCTCAGTTTCCTAAGCAGAGTTGAACTAGATATGGCCCGTGTGTAGGAAGCACAGTTATTATGTTCTGAGCAAGCTCACTGTTCTGGCCCTATAGGAAACACAGTAGAGTAGAAGAGTGCTCTTTTCTCAAAAGCACGGTGTGTTTCTTGTAAGGCAAGCTAGCGTTTTTTTCCCAGTCCTAAATGGAGTTGAATCACATGCAGTTTCTGGTCCTACTAGCAAGAGTTGTTTTCTGTTAAGGAAAGTCACTATTGTGCTCCCATTTCCATACACAGTGCAAATAGCACTCGCGTCTGCTCCCAGCAAGTACAGTGTATCGGACTGAAGAGGAGCTCTTTTTCTTTCAGTTTCCTAAGCAGAGTTGAACTAGATATGCCCCGTGTGTGTAGGAAGCACAGTTCTTTTGTTCTGAGCAAGTTCACCGTTCTGGCCCTATGGGAAACACAGTAGAGTAGAAGAGTGCTCTTTTCTCAAAAGCAGAGTGTGTTTCTTGTAAGGGGAGCTAGAGTTTGTTTCCCAGTCCTAAATGGAGTTGAGTCACATGCAGTTTTTGTCCTACGAGCAAGAGTTGTTTTCTGGTAAGACGAGTCACTATTGTGCTCCCATTTCCATACACAGTGCAAATAGCACTCGCGTCTGTTCCCAGCAAGTACAGTGTATTGGACTGAAGAGGATCTACTGTTCTTTTCAGTTTCCTAAGCAGAGTTGACCTAGATATGGCCCATGTGTGTAGGAAGCACAGTTTTTATGTTCTGAGCAAGCTCACTGTTCTGGCCGTTTAGGACACACAGTAGAGTAGAAGAGTACTCTTTTCTCAAAAGCAGAGTGTGTTTCATGTAAGGCGAGCTAGCATTTGTTTGCCAGTCCTAAATGGAGTTGAATCACATGCACTTTCTGGTCCTACGAGCAAGAGTTGTTTTCTGGTAAGGAAAGTCCCTATTGCACTCCCATTGCCATATACAGTGCAAATAGCACTGGCGTCTGTTCCCAGCAAGTACAGTGTATTGGACTGAATAGGATCTACTGTTCTTTTCAGTTTCCTAAGCAGAGGTGAACTAGATATTGCCCATGTGTGTAGTAAGCACAGTTCTTTTGTTCTGAGCAAGCTCACTCTTCTGACCCCATAGGAAACACAATAGAGTAGAAGAGTGTTCTTTTCTCAAAAGCAGAGTGTTTTTCATGTAAGGCCAGGTAGCATTTGTTTCCCAGTCTTAAATGGAGTTGAATCACATGCAGTTACTGGTCCTATGAGCAAGAGTTGTTTTCTGGTAAGGAAAGTCACTATTGCGCTCCCATTGCCATACACATTGCAAATAGCACTCGCGTCTGTTCCCAGCAAGTACAGTGTATCGGACTGAAGAGGAGCTACTGTTCTTGTCAGTTTCCTAAGCAGAGTTGAACTAGATATGGCCCGTGTGCGTAGGAAGCTCAGTTCTTATGTTCTGAGCAAGCTCACTGTTCTGGCCCTATAGGAAACACAGTAGAGTAGAAGAGTGTTCTTTTCTCTAAAGCAGAGTGTGTTTCTTGTAGGGCAAGCTAGCGTTTGTTTCCTAGTCCTAAATGGAGTTGAATCACATGCAGTTTCTGGTCCTACGCACAAGAGTTGTTTTCTGGTAAGGAAAGTCACTATTGTGCTCCCATTGCCATACACGGTGCAAATAGCACTCGCGTCTGTTCCCTGCAAGTACAGTGTTGGACTGAAGAGGAGCTACTGTTCTTGTCAGGTTCCTAAGCAGAGTTTAACTACATATGGTCTGTGTGTGTAGGAAGCACAGTTCTTTTGTTCTGAGCAAGCTCACTGTTTGGACCCCATAGGAAACACAGTATTGTAGAAAAGTGCTCTTTTTTCTAAAGCAGAGTGTGTTTCTTGTAAGGCGAGCTAGCGTTTGTTTCCCAGTCCTAAATGGAGTTGAAACACATGCAGTTTCTGGTACTGTGAGCAAGAGTTGTTTTCTGGTAAGGAAAGTCACTATTGCGCTGCCATTGCCATACACAGGACAAATAGCACTGGCGTCTGTTCCCAGGAAGTACAGTGTATTGGACTAAAGGGGATCTACTGTTCTTGTCAGTTTCCTAAGCAGAGTTGAACTAGATATGGCCCGTGTGTGTAGGAAGCACAGTTATTTTGTTCTGAGAAAGCTCACCTTCTGGCCCTATAGGAAACACAGTAGAGTAAAAGAGTGCTCTTTTCGCTAAAGCAGAGTGTGTTTCTTGTAAGGCAAGCTAGCGTTTGTTTCCTAGTCCTAAGTAGAGTTGAATCACATGCAGTTTTTTGTCCTACGAACAAGAGTTGTTTTCTGGTAAAGAAAGTCATGATTGTGCTCCCATTGCCATACACAGTGCAAATAGCACTCGCGTCTGTTCCCAGCAAGTACAGTGTTGGACTGAAGAGGAGCTACTGTTCTTGTCAGGTTCCTAAGCAGAGTTGAACTACATATGGTCTGTGTGTGTAGGAAGCACAGTTCTTTTGTTCTGAGCAAGCTCACTGTTTGGACCCCATAGGAAACACAGTATTGTAGAAAAGTGCTCTTTTTTCTAAAGCAGAGTTTGTTTCTTGTAAGGCCAGCTAGCGTTTGTTTCCCAGTCCTAAATGGAGTTGAAACACATGCAGTTTCTGGTACTATGAGCAAGAGTTGGTTTCTGGTAAGGAAAGTCACTATTGCGCTCCCATTGCCATACACAGTGCAAATAGCACTCGCGTCGCTTCCTAGCAAGTATAGTGTATTGGACTGAAGAGGAGCTACTGTTCTTGTCAGGTTCCTAAGCAGACTTGAACTAGATATGGCCGTGTGTGTAGGAAGCACAATTTTTTTTTTGTTCTGAGCAAGCTCACTGTTCTGGCCCTATAGGAAACACAGTAGAGTAGAAGAGTGCTCTTTTCTCAAAAGCAGAGTGTGTTTCTTGTAAGGCGACCTAGCATTTGTTTCCCAGTCCTAAATGGAGTTGAATCACATGCAGTTTCTGGTCCTACAAGCAAGAGTTGTTTTCTCTCAAGGAAAGTCACTATTGCGCTCCCATTGCCATACACAGTGCAAATAGCACTCGCGTCTGATCCCAGCAAGTACAGTGTATCGGACTGAAGAGGAGCTACTTTTCTTTCAGTTTCCTAAGCAGAGTTGAACTAGATATGCCCCGTGTGTGTAGGAAGCACAGTTCTTTTGTTCTGAGCAAGTTCACCGTTCAGGCCCTATGGGAAACACAGTAGAGTAGAAGAGTGCACTTTTCTCAAAAGCAGAGTGTGTTTCTTGTAAGGCGAGCTAGAGTTTGTTTCCCAGTCCTAAATGGAGTTGAGTCACAAGCAGTTTTTTGTCCTACGAGCAAGAGTTGTTTTCTGGTAAGACGAGTCACTATTGTGCTCCCATTTCCATACACAGTGCAAATAGCACTCGCGTCTGTTCCCAGCAAGTACAGTGTATTGGACTGAAGAGGATCTACTGTTCTTTTCAGTTTCCTAAGCAGAGTTGACCTAGATATGGCCCATGTGTGTAGGAAGCACAGTTATTATGTTCTGAGCAAGCTCACTGTTCTGGCCGTATAGGAAACACAGTAGAGTAGAAGAGTACTCTTTTCTCAAAAGCAGAGTGTGTTTCATGTAAGGCGAGCTAGCATTTGTTTGCCAGTCCTAAATGGAGTTGAATCACATGCACTTTCTGGTCCTACGAGCAAGAGTTGTTTTCTGGTAAGGAAAGTCCCTATTGCGCTCCCATTGCCATATACAGTGCAAATAGCACTGGCGTCTGTTCCCAGCAAGTACAGTGTATCGGACTGAAGAAGAGCTACTGTTCTTGTCAGTTTCCTAAGCAGAGTTGAATTAGATATGGCCCGTGAGTAGGAAGCACAGTTCTTTTGTTCTGAGCAAGCTCACTGTTCTTGCCCTAGGAAACACAGTAGAGTAGAAGAGTGCTCTTTTCTCTAAAGCAGAGTGTGTTTCTTGTAAGGCGAGCTAGCATTTGTTTCCCAGTCCGAAATGGAGTTTAAACACATGCAGTTTCTGTTTTTACGAGCAAGAGTTGTTTTATGGTAAGAATAGTCACTATTGCGCTGCCATTGCCATACACAGGACAAATAGCACTGGCGTCTGTTCCCTGCAAGTACAGTGTATTGGACTAAAGGGTATCTACTGTTCTTGTCAGGGTCCTAAGCAGAGTTGAACTAGATATGGCCCGTGTGTGTAGGAAGCACAGTTATTATGTTCTGAGCAAGCTCACTGTTCTGGCCCTGTAGGAAACACAGTAGAGTAGAAGAGTGCTCTTTTCTCAAAAGCAGGGTGTGTTTCTTGTAAGGCAAGCTAGCGTTTTTTTCCCAGTCCTAAATGGAGTTGAATCACATGCAGTTTCTGGTCCTACGAGCAAGAGTTGTTTTCTGTTAAGGAAAGTCACTATTGCGCTCCCATTGCCATACACAGTGCAAATAGCACTCGCATCTGATCCCAGCAAGTACAGTGTATCGGACTGAAGAGGAGCTACTGTTCTTTCAGTTTCCTAAGCAGAGTTGAACTAGATATGCCCGGTGTGTGTAGGAAGTACAGTTCTTTTGTTCTGAGCAAGTTCACCGTTCTGGCGCTATGGGAAACACAGTAGAGTAGAAGAGTGCTCTTTTCTCAAAAGCAGAGTGTGTTTCTTGTAAAGCGAGCTAGAGTTTGTTTCCCAGTCCTAAATGGAGTTGAGTCACATGCAGTTTTTTGTCCTACGAGCAAGAGTTGTTTTCTGGTAAGGCGAGTCACTATTGTGCTCCCATTGCCAAACACAGAGCAAATAGCCCTGGCGTCTGTTCCCAGCAAGTACAGTGTATCGGACTGAAGAGGAGCTACTGTTCTTGTCAGTTTCCTAAGCAGAGTTGAACTAGATATGGCCCGTGTGTAGGAAGCACAATTCTTTTGTTCTGAGCAATCTCACTGTTTTTGCCCTATAGGAAACACAGTAGAGTAGAAGAATGCTCTTTTCTCTAAAGCAGAGTGTGTATCTTGTAAGGCGAGCTAGCGTTTGTTTCCCAGTCCTAAATGGAGGTGAAACACATGCAGTTTCTGGTCCTATGAGCAAGAGTTGTTTTATGGTAAGAATAGTCACTATTGCGCTGCCATTGCCATACACAGGACAAATAGCACTGGCGTCTGTTCCCAGCAAGTACAGTGTATTGGACTAAAGGGGATCTACTGTTCTTGTCAGGTTCCTAAGCAGAGTTAAACTAGATATGGCCCGTGTGTGTAGGAAGCACAGTTATTATGTTCTGAGCAAGCTCACTGTTCTGGCCCTATAGGAAACACAGTAGAGTAGAAGAGTGCTCTTTTCTCTAAAGCAGAGTGTGTTTCTTGTAAGGCAAGCTAGCGTTTGTTTCCTAGTCCTAAATAGAGTTGAATCACATGAAGTTTCTGGTCCTACGAACAAGAGTTGTTTTCTGGTAAGGAAAGTCACGATTGTGCTCCCATTGCCATACACCGTGCAAATAGCACTCGCGTCTGTTCCCAGCAAGTACAGTGTTGGACTGAAGAGGAGCTACTGTTCTTGTCAGGTTCCTAAGCAGAGTTGAACTACATATGGTCCGTGTGTGTAGGAAGCACAGTTCTTTTGTTCTGAGCAAGCTCACTGTTTGGACCCCATAGGAAACACAGTATTGTAGAAAAGTGCTCTTTTTTCTAAAGCAGAGTGAGTTTCTTGTAAGGCGAGCTAGCGTTTGTTTCCCAGTCCTAAATGGAGTTGAAACACATGCAGTTTCTGGTACTATGAGCAAGAGTTGGTTTCTGGTAAGGAAAGTCACTATTGCGCTCCCATTGCCATACACAGTGCAAATAGCACTCGCGTCTCTTCCTAGCAAGTATAGTGTATTGGACTGAAGAGGAGCTACTGTTCTTGTCAGGTTCCTAAGCAGACTTGAACTAGATATGGCCGTGTATGTAGGAAGCACAATTTTTTTTTGTTCTGAGCAAGCTCACTGTTTGGACCCCATAGGAAACACAGTAGAGTAGAAGATTGCTCTTTTCTCAAAAGCAGAGTGTGTTTCTCGTAAGGCGAGCTAGCGTTTCTTTCGCAGTCCTAAATGGAGTTGAATCACATGCAGTTTCTGGTCCTACGAGCAAGAGTTGTTTTCTGGTAAGGAAAGTCACTATTGTGCTCCCATTGCCATACACAGTGCAAATAGCACTCCCGTCTCTTCCTAGCAAGTATAGTGTATTGGACTGAAGAGGAGCTACTGTTCTTCTCAGTTTCCTAAGCAGAGTTGAACTAGATATGGCCCGTGTGTAGGAAGCACAGTTATTATGTTCTGAGCAAGCTCACTGTTCTGGCCCTATAGGAAACACATTAGAGTAGAAGAGTGCTCTTTTCTCAAAAGCAGGGTGTGTTTCTTGTAAGGCAAGCTAGCGTTTTTTTCCCAGTCATAAATGGAGTTGAATCACATGCAGTTTCTGGTCCTACGAGCAAGAGTTGTTTTCTGTTAAGGAAAGTCACTATTGCGCTCCCATTGCCATACACAGTGCAAATAGCACTCGCGTCTGTTCCCAGCAAGTACAGTGTATTGGACTAAAGGGTATCTACTGTTCTTGTCAGGGTCCTAAGCAGAGTTGAACTAGATATGGCCCGTGTGTGTAGGAAGCACAGTTATTATGTTCTGAGCAAGCTCACTGTTCTGGCCATATAGGAAACACATTAGAGTAGAAGAGTGCTCTTTTCTCAAAAGCAGGGTGTGTTTCTTGTAAGGCAAGCTAGCGTTTTTTTCCCAGTCATAAATGGAGTTGAATCACATGCAGTTTCTGTTCCTACGAGCAAGAGTTGTTTTCTGTTAAGGATAGTCACTATTGTGCTCCCATTGCCATACACAGTGCAAATAGCACTCGCATCTGATCCCAGCAAGTACAGTGTATCGGACTGAAGAGGAGCTACTGTTCTTTCAGTTTCCTAAGCAGAGTTGAACTAGATATGCCCGGTGTGTGTAGGAAGTACAGTTCTTTTGTTCTGAGCAAGTTCACCGTTCTGGCCCTATGGGAAACACAGTAGAGTAGAAGAATGCCCTTTTCTCAAAAGCAGAGTGTGTTTCTTGTAAGGCGAGCTAGAGTTTGTTTCCCAGTCCTAAATGGAGTTGAGTCACATGCAGTTTTTTGTCCTACGAGCAAGAGTTGTTTTCTGGTAAGGCGAGTCACTATTGTGCTCCCATTGCCAAACACAGAGCAAATAGCCCTGGCGTCTGTTCCCAGCAAGTACAGTGTATCGGACTGAAGAGGAGCTACTGTTCTTGTCAGTTTCCTAAGCAGAGTTGAACTAGATATGGCCCGTGTGTAGGAAGCACAGTTCTTTTGTTCTGAGCAATCTCACTGTTTTTGCCCTATAGGAAACACAGTAGAGTAGAAGAATGCTCTTTTCTCTAAAGCAGAGTGTGTATCTTGTAAGGCGAGCTAGCGTTTGTTTCCCAGTCCTAAATGGAGGTGAAACACATGCAGTTTCTGGTCCTATGAGCAAGAGTTGTTTTATGGTAAGAATAGTCACTATTGCGCTGCCATTGCCATACACAGGACAAATAGCACTGGCGTCTGTTCCCAGCAAGTACAGTGTATTGGACTAAAGGGGATCTACTGTTCTTGTCAGGTTCCTAAGCAGAGTTAAACTAGATATGGCCCGTGTGTGTAGGAAGCACAGTTATTATGTTCTGAGCAAGCTCACTGTTCTGGCCCTATAGGAAACACAGTAGAGTAGAAGAGTGCTCTTTTCTCTAAAGCAGAGTGTGTTTCTTGTAAGGCAAGCTAGCGTTTGTTTCCTAGTCCTAAATAGAGTTGAATCACATGAAGTTTCTGGTCCTACGAACAAGAGTTGTTTTCTGGTAAGGAAAGTCACGATTGTGCTCCCATTGCCATACACCGTGCAAATAGCACTCGCGTCTGTTCCCAGCAAGTACAGTGTTGGACTGAAGAGGAGCTACTGTTCTTGTCAGGTTCCTAAGCAGAGTTGAACTACATATGGTCCGTGTGTGTAGGAAGCACAGTTCTTTTGTTCTGAGCAAGCTCACTGTTTGGACCCCATAGGAAACACAGTATTGTAGAAAAGTGCTCTTTTTTCTAAAGCAGAGTGAGTTTCTTGTAAGGCGAGCTAGCGTTTGTTTCCCAGTCCTAAATGGAGTTGAAACACATGCAGTTTCTGGTACTATGAGCAAGAGTTGGTTTCTGGTAAGGAAAGTCACTATTGCGCTCCCATTGCCATACACAGTGCAAATAGCACTCGCGTCTCTTCCTAGCAAGTATAGTGTATTGGACTGAAGAGGAGCTACTGTTCTTGTCAGGTTCCTAAGCAGACTTGAACTAGATATGGCCGTGTATGTAGGAAGCACAATTTTTTTTTGTTCTGAGCAAGCTCACTGTTTGGACCCCATAGGAAACACAGTAGAGTAGAAGATTGCTCTTTTCTCAAAAGCAGAGTGTGTTTCTCGTAAGGCGAGCTAGCGTTTCTTTCGCAGTCCTAAATGGAGTTGAATCACATGCAGTTTCTGGTCCTACGAGCAAGAGTTGTTTTCTGGTAAGGAAAGTCACTATTGTGCTCCCATTGCCATACACAGTGCAAATAGCACTCCCGTCTCTTCCTAGCAAGTATAGTGTATTGGACTGAAGAGGAGCTACTGTTCTTCTCAGTTTCCTAAGCAGAGTTGAACTAGATATGGCCCGTGTGTAGGAAGCACAGTTATTATGTTCTGAGCAAGCTCACTGTTCTGGCCCTATAGGAAACACATTAGAGTAGAAGAGTGCTCTTTTCTCAAAAGCAGGGTGTGTTTCTTGTAAGGCAAGCTAGCGTTTTTTTTCCCAGTCATAAATGGAGTTGAATCACATGCAGTTTCTGGTCCTACGAGCAAGAGTTGTTTTCTGTTAAGGAAAGTCACTATTGCGCTCCCATTGCCATACACAGTGCAAATAGCACTCGCGTCTGTTCCCAGCAAGTACAGTGTATTGGACTAAAGGGTATCTACTGTTCTTGTCAGGGTCCTAAGCAGAGTTGAACTAGATATGGCCCGTGTGTGTAGGAAGCACAGTTATTATGTTCTGAGCAAGCTCACTGTTTTGGCCATATAGGAAACACATTAGAGTAGAAGAGTGCTCTTTTCTCAAAAGCAGGGTGTGTTTCTTGTAAGGCAAGCTAGCGTTTTTTTCCCAGTCATAAATGGAGTTGAATCACATGCAGTTTCTGGTCCTACGAGCAAGAGTTGTTTTCTGTTAAGGAAAGTCACTATTGCGCTCCCATTGCCATACACAGTGCAAATAGCACTCGCGTCTGTTCCCAGCAAGTACAGTGTATTGGACTAAAGGGTATCTACTGTTCTTGTCAGGGTCCTAAGCAGAGTTGAACTAGATATGGCCCGTGTGTGTAGGAAGCACAGTTATTATGTTCTGAGCAAGCTCACTGTTCTGGCCATATAGGAAACACATTAGAGTAGAAGAGTGCTCTTTTCTCAAAAGCAGGGTGTGTTTCTTGTAAGGCAAGCTAGCGTTTTTTTCCCAGTCATAAATGGAGTTGAATCACATGCAGTTTCTGGTCCTACGAGCAAGAGTTGTTTTCTGTTAAGGAAAGTCACTATTGCGCTCCCATTGCCATACACAGTGCAAATAGCACTCGCATCTGATCCCAGCAAGTACAGTGTATCGGACTGAAGAGGAGCTACTGTTCTTTCAGTTTCCTAAGCAGAGTTGAACTAGATATGCCTGGTGTGTGTAGGAAGTACAGTTCTTTTGTTCTGAGCAAGTTCACCGTTCTGGCCCTATGGGAAACACAGTAGAGTAGAAGAATGCCCTTTTCTCAAAAGCAGAGTGTGTTTCTTGTAAGGCGAGCTAGAGTTTGTTTCCCAGTCCTAAATGGAGTTGAGTCACAAGCAGTTTTTTGTCCTACGTGCAAGAGTTGTTTTCTGGTAAGACGAGTCACTATTGTGCTCCCATTTCCATACACAGTGCAAATAGCACTCGCGTCTGTTCCCAGCAAGTACAGTGTATTGGACTGAAGAGGATCTACTGTTCTTTTCAGTTTCCTAAGCAGAGTTGACCTAGATATGGCCCATGTGTGTAGGAAGCATAGTTATTATGTTCTGAGCAAGCTCACTTATCTGGCCGTATAGGAAACACAGTAGAGTAGAAGAGTACTCTTTTCTCAAAAGCAGAGTGTGTTTCATGTAAGGCGAGCTAGCATTTGTTTGCCAGTCCTAAATGGAGTTGAATCACATGCACTTTCTGGTCCTACGAGCAAGAGTTGTTTTCTGGTAAGGAAAGTCCCTATTGCGCTCCCATTGCCATATACAGTGCAAATAGCACTGGCGTCTGTTCCCAGCAAGTACAGTGTATTGGACTGAAGAAGAGCTACTGTTCTTGTCAGTTTCCTAAGCAGAGTTGAACTAGATATGGCCCGTGTGTAGGAAGCACAGTTCTTTTGTTCTGAACAAGCTCACTGTTCTTGCCCTAGGAAACACAGTAGAGTAGAAGAGTGCTCTTTTCTCTAAAGCAGAGTGTGTTTCTTGTAAGGCGAGCTAGCATTTGTTTCCCAGTCCGAAATGAAGTTTAAACACATGCAGTTTCTGTTCTTACGAGCAAGAGTTGTTTTATGGTAAGAATAGTCACTATTGCGCTGCCATTGCCATACACAGGACAAATAGCACTGGCGTCTGTTCCCAGCAAGTACAGTGTATTGGACTAAAGGGTATCTACTGTTCTTGTCAGGGGCCTAAGCAGAGTTGAACTAGATATGGCCCGTGTGTGTAGGAAGCACAGTTATTATGTTCTGAGCAAGCTCACTGTTCTGGCCCTATAGGAAACACAGTAGAGTAGAAGAGTGCTCTTTTCTCAAAAGCAGGGTGTGTTTCTTGTAAGGCAAGCTAGCGTTTTTTTCCCAGTCCTAAATGGAGTTGAATCACATGCAGTTTCTGGTCCTACGAGCAAGAGTTGTTTTCTGTTAAGGAAAGTCACTATTGCGCTCCCATTGCCATACACATGCAAATAGCACTCGCATCTGATCCCAGCAAGTACAGTGTATCGGACTGAAGAGGAGCTACTGTTCTTTCAGTTTCCTAAGCAGAGTTGAACTAGATATGGCCCGTGTGTAGGAAGCACAGTTCTTTTGTTCTGAGCAATCTCACTGTTTTTGCCCTATAGGAAACACAGTAGAGTAGAAGAATGCTCTTTTCTCTAAAGCAGAGTGTGTATCTTGTAAGGCGAGCTAGCGTTTGTTTCCCAGTCCTAAATGGAGGTGAAACACATGCAGTTTCTGGTCCTATGAGCAAGAGTTGTTTTATGGTAAGAATAGTCACTATTGCGCTGCCATTGCCATACACAGGACAAATAGCACTGGCGTCTGTTCCCAGCAAGTACAGTGTATTGGACTAAAGGGGATCTACTGTTCTTGTCAGGTTCCTAAGCAGAGTTAAACTAGATATGGCCCGTGTGTGTAGGAAGCACAGTTATTATGTTCTGAGCAAGCTCACTGTTCTGGCCCTATAGGAAACACAGTAGAGTAGAAGAGTGCTCTTTTCTCTAAAGCAGAGTGTGTTTCTTGTAAGGCAAGCTAGCGTTTGTTTCCTAGTCCTAAATAGAGTTGAATCACATGAAGTTTCTGGTCCTACGAACAAGAGTTGTTTTCTGGTAAGGAAAGTCACGATTGTGCTCCCATTGCCATACACCGTGCAAATAGCACTCGCGTCTGTTCCCAGCAAGTACAGTGTTGGACTGAAGAGGAGCTACTGTTCTTGTCAGGTTCCTAAGCAGAGTTGAACTACATATGGTCCGTGTGTGTAGGAAGCACAGTTCTTTTGTTCTGAGCAAGCTCACTGTTTGGACCCCATAGGAAACACAGTATTGTAGAAAAGTGCTCTTTTTTCTAAAGCAGAGTGAGTTTCTTGTAAGGCGAGCTAGCGTTTGTTTCCCAGTCCTAAATGGAGTTGAAACACATGCAGTTTCTGGTACTATGAGCAAGAGTTGGTTTCTGGTAAGGAAAGTCACTATTGCGCTCCCATTGCCATACACAGTGCAAATAGCACTCGCGTCTCTTCCTAGCAAGTATAGTGTATTGGACTGAAGAGGAGCTACTGTTCTTGTCAGGTTCCTAAGCAGACTTGAACTAGATATGGCCGTGTATGTAGGAAGCACAATTTTTTTTTGTTCTGAGCAAGCTCACTGTTTGGACCCCATAGGAAACACAGTAGAGTAGAAGATTGCTCTTTTCTCAAAAGCAGAGTGTGTTTCTCGTAAGGCGAGCTAGCGTTTCTTTCGCAGTCCTAAATGGAGTTGAATCACATGCAGTTTCTGGTCCTACGAGCAAGAGTTGTTTTCTGGTAAGGAAAGTCACTATTGTGCTCCCATTGCCATACACAGTGCAAATAGCACTCCCGTCTCTTCCTAGCAAGTATAGTGTATTGGACTGAAGAGGAGCTACTGTTCTTCTCAGTTTCCTAAGCAGAGTTGAACTAGATATGGCCCGTGTGTAGGAAGCACAGTTATTATGTTCTGAGCAAGCTCACTGTTCTGGCCCTATAGGAAACACATTAGAGTAGAAGAGTGCTCTTTTCTCAAAAGCAGGGTGTGTTTCTTGTAAGGCAAGCTAGCGTTTTTTTTCCCAGTCATAAATGGAGTTGAATCACATGCAGTTTCTGGTCCTACGAGCAAGAGTTGTTTTCTGTTAAGGAAAGTCACTATTGCGCTCCCATTGCCATACACAGTGCAAATAGCACTCGCGTCTGTTCCCAGCAAGTACAGTGTATTGGACTAAAGGGTATCTACTGTTCTTGTCAGGGTCCTAAGCAGAGTTGAACTAGATATGGCCCGTGTGTGTAGGAAGCACAGTTATTATGTTCTGAGCAAGCTCACTGTTTTGGCCATATAGGAAACACATTAGAGTAGAAGAGTGCTCTTTTCTCAAAAGCAGGGTGTGTTTCTTGTAAGGCAAGCTAGCGTTTTTTTCCCAGTCATAAATGGAGTTGAATCACATGCAGTTTCTGGTCCTACGAGCAAGAGTTGTTTTCTGTTAAGGAAAGTCACTATTGCGCTCCCATTGCCATACACAGTGCAAATAGCACTCGCGTCTGTTCCCAGCAAGTACAGTGTATTGGACTAAAGGGTATCTACTGTTCTTGTCAGGGTCCTAAGCAGAGTTGAACTAGATATGGCCCGTGTGTGTAGGAAGCACAGTTATTATGTTCTGAGCAAGCTCACTGTTCTGGCCATATAGGAAACACATTAGAGTAGAAGAGTGCTCTTTTCTCAAAAGCAGGGTGTGTTTCTTGTAAGGCAAGCTAGCGTTTTTTTCCCAGTCATAAATGGAGTTGAATCACATGCAGTTTCTGGTCCTACGAGCAAGAGTTGTTTTCTGTTAAGGAAAGTCACTATTGCGCTCCCATTGCCATACACAGTGCAAATAGCACTCGCATCTGATCCCAGCAAGTACAGTGTATCGGACTGAAGAGGAGCTACTGTTCTTTCAGTTTCCTAAGCAGAGTTGAACTAGATATGCCTGGTGTGTGTAGGAAGTACAGTTCTTTTGTTCTGAGCAAGTTCACCGTTCTGGCCCTATGGGAAACACAGTAGAGTAGAAGAATGCCCTTTTCTCAAAAGCAGAGTGTGTTTCTTGTAAGGCGAGCTAGAGTTTGTTTCCCAGTCCTAAATGGAGTTGAGTCACAAGCAGTTTTTTGTCCTACGTGCAAGAGTTGTTTTCTGGTAAGACGAGTCACTATTGTGCTCCCATTTCCATACACAGTGCAAATAGCACTCGCGTCTGTTCCCAGCAAGTACAGTGTATTGGACTGAAGAGGATCTACTGTTCTTTTCAGTTTCCTAAGCAGAGTTGACCTAGATATGGCCCATGTGTGTAGGAAGCATAGTTATTATGTTCTGAGCAAGCTCACTTATCTGGCCGTATAGGAAACACAGTAGAGTAGAAGAGTACTCTTTTCTCAAAAGCAGAGTGTGTTTCATGTAAGGCGAGCTAGCATTTGTTTGCCAGTCCTAAATGGAGTTGAATCACATGCACTTTCTGGTCCTACGAGCAAGAGTTGTTTTCTGGTAAGGAAAGTCCCTATTGCGCTCCCATTGCCATATACAGTGCAAATAGCACTGGCGTCTGTTCCCAGCAAGTACAGTGTATTGGACTGAAGAAGAGCTACTGTTCTTGTCAGTTTCCTAAGCAGAGTTGAACTAGATATGGCCCGTGTGTAGGAAGCACAGTTCTTTTGTTCTGAACAAGCTCACTGTTCTTGCCCTAGGAAACACAGTAGAGTAGAAGAGTGCTCTTTTCTCTAAAGCAGAGTGTGTTTCTTGTAAGGCGAGCTAGCATTTGTTTCCCAGTCCGAAATGAAGTTTAAACACATGCAGTTTCTGTTCTTACGAGCAAGAGTTGTTTTATGGTAAGAATAGTCACTATTGCGCTGCCATTGCCATACACAGGACAAATAGCACTGGCGTCTGTTCCCAGCAAGTACAGTGTATTGGACTAAAGGGTATCTACTGTTCTTGTCAGGGTCCTAAGCAGAGTTGAACTAGATATGGCCCGTGTGTGTAGGAAGCACAGTTATTATGTTCTGAGCAAGCTCACTGTTCTGGCCCTATAGGAAACACAGTAGAGTAGAAGAGTGCTCTTTTCTCAAAAGCAGGGTGTGTTTCTTGTAAGGCAAGCTAGCGTTTTTTTCCCAGTCCTAAATGGAGTTGAATCACATGCAGTTTCTGGTCCTACGAGCAAGAGTTGTTTTCTGTTAAGGAAAGTCACTATTGCGCTCCCATTGCCATACACATGCAAATAGCACTCGCATCTGATCCCAGCAAGTACAGTGTATCGGACTGAAGAGGAGCTACTGTTCTTTCAGTTTCCTAAGCAGAGTTGAACTAGATATGCCCGGTGTGTGTAGGAAGTACAGTTCTTTTGTTCTGAGCAAGTTCACCATTCTGGCGCTATGGGAAACACAGTAGAGTAGAAGAGTGCTCTTTTCTCAAAAGCAGAGTGTGTTTCTTGTAAGGCGAGCTAGAGTTTGTTTCCCAGTCCTAAATGGAGTTGAGTCACATGCAGTTTTTTGTCCTACGAGCAAGAGTTGTTTTCTGGTAAGGCGAGTCACTATTGTGCTCCCATTGCCAAACACAGTGCAAAAAGCCCTGGCGTCTGTTCCCAGCAAGTACAGTGTATCAGACTGAAGAGGAGCTACTGTTCTTGTCAGTTTCCTAAGCAGAGGTGAACTAGATATGGCCCGTGTGTAGGAAGCACAGTTCTTTTGTTCTGAGCAAGCTCACTGTTCTGGCCCTATAGGAAACACAGTAGAGTAGAAGAATGCTCTTTTCTCTAAAGCAGAGTGTGTATCTTGTAAGGCGAGCTAGCGTTTGTTTCCCAGTCCTAAATGGAGGTGAAACACATGCAGTTTCTGGTCCTATGAGCAAGAGTTGTTTTATGGTAAGAATAGTCACTATTGCGCTGCCATTGCCATACACAGGACAAATAGCACTGGCGTCTGTTCCCAGCAAGTACAGTGTATTGGACTAAAGGGGATCTACTGTTCTTGTCAGGTTCCTAAGCAGAGTTAAACTAGATATGGCCCGTGTGTGTAGGAAGCACAGTTATTATGTTCTGAGCAAGCTCACTGTTCTGGCCCTATAGGAAACACAGTAGAGTAGAAGAGTGCTCTTTTCTCTAAAGCAGAGTGTGTTTCTTGTAAGGCAAGCTAGCGTTTGTTTCCTAGTCCTAAATAGAGTTGAATCACATGAAGTTTCTGGTCCTACGAACAAGAGTTGTTTTCTGGTAAGGAAAGTCACGATTGTGCTCCCATTGCCATACACCGTGCAAATAGCACTCGCGTCTGTTCCCAGCAAGTACAGTGTTGGACTGAAGAGGAGCTACTGTTCTTGTCAGGTTCCTAAGCAGAGTTGAACTACATATGGTCCGTGTGTGTAGGAAGCACAGTTCTTTTGTTCTGAGCAAGCTCACTGTTTGGACCCTTAGGAAACACAGTATTGTAGAAAAGTGCTCTTTTTTCTAAAGCAGAGTGAGTTTCTTGTAAGGCGAGCTAGCGTTTGTTTCCCAGTCCTAAATGGAGTTGAAACACATGCAGTTTCTGGTACTATGAGCAAGAGTTGGTTTCTGGTAAGGAAAGTCACTATTGCGCTCCCATTGCCATACACAGTGCAAATAGCACTCGCGTCTCTTCCTAGCAAGTATAGTGTATTGGACTGAAGAGGAGCTACTGTTCTTGTCAGGTTCCTAAGCAGACTTGAACTAGATATGGCCGTGTATGTAGGAAGCACAATTTTTTTTTGTTCTGAGCAAGCTCACTGTTTGGACCCCATAGGAAACACAGTAGAGTAGAAGATTGCTCTTTTCTCAAAAGCAGAGTGTGTTTCTCGTAAGGCGAGCTAGCGTTTCTTTCGCAGTCCTAAATGGAGTTGAATCACATGCAGTTTCTGGTCCTACGAGCAAGAGTTGTTTTCTAGTAAGGAAAGTCACTATTGCGCTCCCATTGCCATACACAGTGCAAATAGCACTCCCGTCTCTTCCTAGCAAGTATAGTGTATTGGACTGAAGAGGAGCTACTGTTCTTCTCAGTTTCCTAAGCAGAGTTGAACTAGATATGGCCCGTGTGTGTAGGAAGCACAGTTATTATGTTCTGAGCAAGCTCACTGTTCTGGCCCTATAGGAAACACAGTAGAGTAGAAGAGTGCTCTTTTCTCAAAAGCAGGGTGTGTTTCTTGTAAGGCAAGCTAGCGTTTTTTTCCCAGTCCTAAATGGAGTTGAATCACATGCAGTTTCTGGTCCTACGAGCAAGAGTTGTTTTCTGTTAAGGAAAGTCACTATTGCGCTCCCATTGCCATACACAGTGCAAATAGCACTCGCATCTGATCCCAGCAAGTACAGTGTATCAGACTGAAGAGGAGCTCCTTTTCTTTCAGTTTCCTAAGCAGAGTTGAACTAGATATGCCCGGTGTGTGTAGGAAGTACAGTTCTTCTGTTCTGAGCAAGTTCACCGTTCTGGCGCTATGGGAAACACAGTAGAGTAGAAGAGTGCTCTTTTCTCAAAAGCAGAGTGTGTTTCTTGTAAGGCGAGCTAGAGTTTGTTTCCCAGTCCTAAATGGAGTTGAGTCACATGCAGTTTTTTGTCCTACAAGCAAGAGTTGTTTTCTGGTAAGGCGAGTCACTATTGTGCTCCCATTGCCAAACACAGTGCAAATAGCCCTGGCGTCTGTTCCCAGCAAGTACAGTGTATCGGACTGAAGAGGAGCTACTGTTCTTGTCAGTTTCCTAAGCAGAGTTGAACTAGATATGGCCCGTGTGTAGGAAGCACAGTTCTTTTGTTCTGAGCAATCTCACTGTTTTTGCCCTATAGGAAACACAGGAGAGTAGAAGTGTGCTCTTTTCTCTAAAGCAGAGTGTGTTTCTTGTAAGGCACGCTAGCATTTGTTTCCCAGTCCGAAATGGAGTTGAAACACATGCAGTTTCTGGTCCTACGTGCAAGAGTTGTTTAATGGTAAGAATAGTCACTATTGCGCTGCCATTGCCATACACAGGACAAATAGCACTGGCGTCTGTTCCCAGCAAGTACAGTGTATTGGACTAAAGGGTATCTACTGTTCTAGTCAGGTTCCTAAGCAGAGTTGAACTAGATATGGCCCGTGTGTAGGAAGCACAGTTATAGTGTTCTGAGCAAGCTCACTGTTCTGGCCCTATAGGAAACACAGTAGAGTAGAAGAGTGCTCTTTTCTCAAAAGCAGGGTGTGTTTCTTGTAAGGCAAGCTAGCGTTTTTTTCCCAGTCCTAAATGGAGTTGAATCACATGCAGTTTCTGGTCCTACGTGCAAGAGTTGTTTTGTGTTAAGGAAAGTCACTATTGCGCTCCCATTGCCATACACAGTGCAAATAGCACTCGCGTCTGATCCCAGCAAGTACAGTGTATCGGACTGAAGAGGAGCTACTGGTCTTTCAGTTTCCTAAGCAGAGTTGAACTAGATATGCCCCGTGTGTGTAGGAAGCACAGTTCTTTTGTTCTGAGCAAGTTCACCGTTCTGGCCCTATGGGAAACACAGTAGAGTAGAAGAATGCTCTTTTCTCAAAAGCAGAGTGTGTTTCTTGTAAGGCGAGCTAGAGTTTGTTTCCCAGTCCTAAATGGAGTTGAGTCACAAGCAGTTTTTTGTCCTACGTGCAAGAGTTGTTTTCTGGTAAGACGAGTCACTATTGTGCTCCCATTTCCATACACAGTGCAAATAGCACTCGCGTCTGTTCCCAGCAAGTACAGTGTATTGGACTGAAGAGGATCTACTGTTCTTTTCAGTTTCCTAAGCAGAGTTGACCTAGATATGGCCCATGTGTGTAGGAAGCACAGTTATTATGTTCTGAGCAAGCTCACTTATCTGGCCGTATAGGAAACACAGTAGAGTAGAAGAGTACTCTTTTCTCAAAAGCAGAGTGTGTTTCATGTAAGGCGAGCTAGCATTTGTTTGCCAGTCCTAAATGGAGTTGAATCACATGCACTTTCTGGTCCTACGAGCAAGAGTTGTTTTCTGGTAAGGAAAGTCCCTATTGCGCTCCCTTTGCCATATACAGTGCAAATAGCACTGGCGTCTGTTCCCAGCAAGTACAGTGTATTGGACTGAAGAAGAGCTACTGTTCTTGTCACTTTCCTAAGCAGAGTTGAACTAGATATGGCCCGTGTGTAGGAAGCACAGTTCTTTTGTTCTGAGCAAGCTCACTGTTCTTGCCCTAGGAAACACAGTAGAGTAGAAGAGTGCTCTTTTCTCTAAAGCAGAGTGTGTTTCTTGTAAGGCGAGCTAGCATTTGTTTCCCAGTCCGAAATGGAGTTTAAACACATGCAGTTTCTGTTCTTACGAGCAAGAGTTGTTTTATGGTAAGAATAGTCACTATTGCGCTGCCATTGCCATACACAGGACAAATAGCACTGGCGTCTGTTCCCAGCAAGTACAGTGTATTGGACTAAAGGGTATCTACTGTTCTTGTCAGGGTCCTAAGCAGAGTTGAACTAGATATGGCCCGTGTGTGTAGGAAGCACAGTTATTATGTTCTGAGCAAGCTCACTGTTCTGGCCCTATAGGAAACACAGTAGAATAGAAGAGTGCTCTTTTCTCAAAAGCAGGGTGTGTTTCTTGTAAGGCAAGCTAGCGTTTTTTTCCCAGTCCTAAATGGAGTTGAATCACATGCAGTTTCTGGTCCTACAAGCAAGAGTTGTTTTCTTTTAAGGAAAGTCACTATTGCGCTCCCATTGCCATACACAGTGCAAATAGCACTCGCGTCTGATCCCAGCAAGTACAGTGTATCTGACTGAAGAGGAGCTAGTGTTCTTTCAGTTTCCTAAGCAGAGTTGAACTAGATATGGCCCCTGTGTGTAGGAAGCACAGTTCTTTTGTTCTGAGCAAGCTCACTGTTCTGGCCCGATAGGAAACACAGTAGAGTAGAAGAGTGTTCTTTTCTCAAAAGCTGACTGTGTTTCTTGTAAGGCGAACTAGCGTTTGTTTCCTAGTCCTAAATGGAGTTGAATCACATGCAGTTTCTGGTCCTACGAGCAAGAGTTGTTTTCTGTTAAGGAAAGTCACTATTGCTCTCCTATTGCCATATACAGTGCAAATAGCACTCGCGTCTGTTCCCAGCAAGTACAGTGTATTGGACTGAAGAGGAGCTACTGTTCTTGTCAGGTTCCTAAGCACACTTGAACTAGATATGGCCGTGTGTGTAGGAAGCACAATTTTTTTTGTTCTGAGCAAGCTCACTGTTTGGACCACATATTAAACACAGTAGAGTAGAAGAGTGCTCTTTTCTCAAAAGCCGACTGTGTTTCTTGTAAGGCGAGCTAGCGTTTGTTTCCTACTCCTAAATGGAGTTGAATCACATGAAGTTTCTGGTCCTACGAGCAAGAGGTGTTTTCTGGTTAAAAAAAGTCACTATTGCACTCCTATTGCCATATACAGTGTAAATAGCACTCGCGTCTCTTCCCAGCAAGTACAGTGTATTGGACTGAAGAGGAGCTACAGTTCTTGTCAGTTTCCTAAGCAGAGTTGAACTAGATATGGCCCCTGTGTGTAGAAAGCACAGTTCTTTTTTTCTGAGCAAGCCCACTGTTCGGACCCCAAAGGAAACACAGTCGAGTAGAAGAGTGCTATTTTCTCAAAAGCAGAGTGTGTTTCTTGTAAGGCGAGCTAGCGTTTGTTTCCCAGTCCTAAATTGAGTTGAAACACATGCAGTTTATTGTCCTACGAGCAAGAGTTGTTTTCTGGTAAGAAGAGTCACTATTGTGCTCCCATTGTCATACACAGGGCAAATAGCACTGGCGTCTGTTCCCAGCATGTACAGTGTATTGGACTGAAGAGGATCTACTGTTCTTGTCAGTTTCCTTAGCAGAATTGAACTAGATATGGCAGTATTTGTATGAAGCACAGTTCTTTTGTTCTGAGCAAGCTCACTCTTCTGGTCCTATAGGAAACACATTAGAGTAGAAGAGTGCTCTTTTCTCAAAAGCAGAGTGTGTTTCTTGTAAGGCGAGCTAGTGTTTGTTTCCCAGTCCTAAATGGAGTTGAAACACATGCAGTTTTTGGTCCTACTAGCAAGAGTTGTTTTCTCGTAAGCAACGTCACCATTGTGCTCCCATTGCCATACACAGTTCAAATAGCCCTCGTGTCTATTCCCAGCAATTACAGTGTATTGGACTGAAGAGGAGCTTCTGTTCTTGTCAGTTTCCTAAGCAGAGTTGAACTACATATGGCCCGTGTGAGTAGGAAGCACAGTTCTTTTGTTCTGAGCAAGCTCAATGTTCGGACCCCATATGAACCACAGGAGAATAGAAGACTGCTCTTTTCTCAAAAGCAGAGTGTGTTTCTTGTAAGGCGAGCTAGCGTTTGTTTCCCAATCCTAAATGGAGTTGAATCACATGCAGTTTCTTGTCCTACGAGCAAGAGTTGTTTTCTGGTAAGAAGAGTCACTATTGCGCTCCCATTGCCATATACAGTGTAAATAGCACTCGCGTCTGTTCCCAGCAAGTACAGTGTATTGGACTGAAGCGGAGCTACTGTTCTTGTCAGTTTGCTAAGCAGAGTTGAACTAGATATGGCCCCTGTGTGTAGGAAGCACAGTTCTTTTGTTTTGAGCAAACTCACTGTTCTGGCCCTATAGGAGACACAGTAGAATAGAAGACTGCTCTTTTCTCAAAAGCAGAGTGTGTTTCTTGTAAGGCGAGCTAGCCTTTGTTTCTCAGTCCTAAATGGAGTTGAATCACATGCAGTTTTGGTCCTAAGAACAAGAGTTTTTTTCTGGTAAGGAAAGACACTATTGTGCTCCATTTGCCATACACAGGGCAAATAGAGCTGGCGTCTGTTCCCAGCATGTACAGTGTATTGGACTGAAGAGGATCTACTGTTCTTGTCAGTTTCCTTAGCAGAATTGAACTAGATATGGCAGTATTTGTATGAAGCACAGTTCTTTTGTTCTGAGCAAGCTCACTGTTCTGGTCCTATAGGAAACACATTAGAGTAGAAGAGTGCTCTTTTCTCAAAAGCAGAGTGTGTTTCTTGTAAGGCGAGCTAGTGTTTGTTTCCCAGTCCTAAATGGAGTTGAAACACATGCAGTTTTTGGTCCTACTATTAAGAGTTGTTTTCTCGTAAGCAACGTCACCATTGTGCTCCCATTGCCATACACAGTTCAATAGCACTCGTGTCTGTTCCCAGCAAGTACAGTGTATTGGACTGAAGAGGAGCTACTGTTATTGTCAGTTTTTTAAGCAGAGTTGAACTACATATGGCCCGTGTGTGTAGGAAGCACAGTTCTTTTGTTCTGAGCAAGCTCAGTGTTCGGACCCCATATGAACCATAGTAGAATAGAAGACTGCTCTTTTCTCAAAAGCTGAGTGTGTTTCTTGTAAGGCGAGCTAGCCTTTGTTTCCCAGTCCTAAATGGAGTTGAATCACATACAGTTTTTGGTCTTAAGAACAAGAGTTTTTTTCTGGAAAGGAAAGACACTATTGTGCTCCCTTTGCCATACACAGTGCAAATAGTACTCGCGTCTGTTCCTAGCAAGTACAGTGTATTGCACTGAAGAGGAGCTACTGTTCTTGTCAGTTTCCTAAGCAGAGTTGAACTAGATAGGGCCCCTGTGTGTAGGAAGCACAGTTCTTTTGTTCTGAGCAAGCTCACTGTTCGGACCCCATAGGAAACACAGTAGAGTAGAAGAGTGCTATTTGCTCAAAAGCAGAGTGTGTTTCTTGTAAGGCGAGCTAGTGTTTGTTTCCCAGTGCTAAATGGAGTTGAATCACATGCAGTTTCTTGTACTATGAGCAAGAGTTGTTTCTGGTAAGAAGAGTCACTATTGCGCTCCCATTGTCATACACAGGGCAAATAGCACTGGCGTCTGTTCCCAGCATGTACAGTGTATTGGACTGAAGAGGATCTACTGTTCTTGTCAGTTTCCTTAGCAGAATTGAACTAGATATGGCAGTATTTGTATGAAGCACAGTTCTTTTGTTCTGAGCAAGCTCACTGTTCTGGTCCTATAGGAAACACATTAGAGTAGAAGAGTGCTCTTTTCTCAAAAGCAGAGTGTGTTTCTTGTAAGGCGAGCTAGTGTTTGTTTCCCAGTCCTAAATGGAGTTGAAACACATGCAGTTTTTGGTCCTACTAGTAAGAGTTGTTTTCTCGTAAGCAACGTCACCATTGTGCTCCCATTGCCATACACAGTTCAAATAGCACTCGTGTCTGTTCCCAGCAAGTACAGTGTATTGGACTGAAGAGGAGCTACTGTTATTGTCAGTTTTTTAAGCAGAGTTGAACTACATATGGCCCGTGTGTGTAGGAAGCACAGTTCTTTTGTTCTGAGCAAGCTCAGTGTTCGGACCCCATATGAACCATAGTAGAATAGAAGACTGCTCTTTTCTCAAAAGCTGAGTGTGTTTCTTGTAAGGCGAGCTAGCCTTTGTTTCCCAGTCCTAAATGGAGTTGAATCACATACAGTTTTTGGTCTTAAGAACAAGAGTTTTTTTCTGGTAAGGAAAGACACTATTGTGCTCCCTTTGCCATACACAGTGCAAATAGCACTCGCGTCTGTTCCTATCAAGTACAGTGTATTGCACTGAAGAGGAGCTACTGTTCTTGTCAGTTTCCTAAGCAGAGTTGAACTAGATAGGGCCCCTGTGTGTAGGAAGCACAGTTCTTTTGTTCTGAGCAAGCTCACTGTTCGGACCCCATAGGAAACACAGTAGAGTAGAAGAGTGCTATTTGCTCAAAAGCAGAGTGTGTTTCTTGTAAGGCGAGCTAGTGTTTGTTTCCCAGTGCTAAATGGAGTTGAATCACATGCAGTTTCTTGTCCTATGAGCAAGAGTTGTTTCTGGTAAGAAGAGTCACTATTGCGCTCCCATTGTCATACACAGGGCAAATAGAACTGGCGTCTGTTCCCAGCATGTACAGTGTATTGGACTGAAGAGGATCTACTGTTCTTGTCAGTTTCCTAAGCAGAATTGAAGTAGATGAGGCCGTATTTGTAGGAAGCACAGTTCTTTTGTTCTGAGCAAACTCACTGTTCTGGCCCTATAGGAAACACAGTAGAGTAGAAGAGTGCTCTATTCTCAAAAGGAGAGTGTGTTTCTTGTAATGCGAGCTAGTGTTTGTTTCCCAGTCAGAAATGGAGTTGAATCCCATGCAATTTCTGGTCCTACGAGCAAGAGTTGTTTTCTGGTAAGAAGAGTCACTATTACGCTCCCATTGTCATACTCAGGGCAAATAGCACTGGCGTCTGTTCCCAGCAAGTACAGTGTATTGGACTGAAGCGGAGCTACTGTTCTTGTCAGTTTCCAAAGCAGAGCTGAACTAGATACGGCCCCTGTGTGTAGGAAGCACAGTTCTTTTGTTCTGAGCAAGCTCAATGATCGGACCCCATAGAAAACACATTAGAGTAGAAGAGTGCTCTCTTCTCAAAAGCAGAGTGTGTTTCTTGTAAGGCGAGCTAGTGTTTGTTTCCCAGTCCTAAATGGAGTTGAATCACATACAGTTTTTGGTCCTATGAGCAAGAGTTGTTTTCTGGTAAGGAAAGTCACTATAGCATTCCCATTGCCATACACAGTTCAAATAGCACTCGAATCTGTTCCCAGCAAGTACAGTGTATTGGACTGAAGAGGAGCTACTGTTCTTGTCAGTTTCCTAAGCAGAGTTGAACTAGATATGGCCCGTGTGTGTAGGAAGCACAGTTCTTTTGTTCTGAGCAAGCTCAGTGTTCGGACCCCATATGAACCATAGTAGTATAGAAGACTGCTTTTTTCTCAAAGGCAGAGTGTTTTTCTTGTAAGGCTAGCTAGCGTTTGTTTCCCAGTCCTAATGGAGTTGAATCACATGCAGTTTTTGGTCCTACGAACAAGAGTTTTTTTCTGGTAAGGAAAGACACTATTGTGCTCCCTTTGCCATACACAGTGCAAATAGCACTCGCGTCTGTTCCTAGCAAGTACAGTGTATTGCACTGAAGAGGAGCTACTGTTCTTGTCAATTTCCTAAGCAGAGTTGAACTAGATAGGGCCCCTGTGTGTAGGAAGCACAGTTCTTTTGTTCTGAGCAAGCTCATTGTTCGGACCCCATAGGAAACACAGTAGAGTAGAAGAGTGCTATTTTCTCAAAAGCAGAGTGTGTTTCTTGTAAGGCGAGCTAGCGTTTGTTTCCCAGTCCTACATGGAGTTGAATCACATGCAGTTTCTTGTCCTATGAGCAAGAGATGTTTTCTGGTAAGAAGAGTCACTATTGCGCTCCCATTGTCATACACAGGGCAAATAGCACTGGCGTCTGTTCCCAGCATGTACAGTGTATTGGACTGAAGAGGATCTACTGTTCTTGTCAGTTTCCTTAGCAGAATTGAACTAGATATGGCAGTATTTGTATGAAGCACAGTTCTTTTGTTCTGAGCAAGCTCACTGTTCTGGTCCTATAGGAAACACATTAGAGTAGAAGAGTGCTCTTTTCTCAAAAGCAGAGTGTGTTTCTTGTAAGGTGAGCTAGTGTTTGTTTCCCAGTCCTAAATGGAGTTGAAACACATGCAGTTTTTGGTCCTACTATTAAGAGTTGTTTTCTCGTAAGCAACGTCACCATTGTGCTCCCATTGCCATACACAGTTCAATAGCACTCGTGTCTGTTCCCAGCAAGTACAGTGTATTGGACTGAAGAGGAGCTACTGTTATTGTCAGTTTTTTAAGCAGAGTTGAACTACATATGGCCCGTGTGTGTAGGAAGCACAGTTCTTTTGTTCTGAGCAAGCTCAGTGTTCGGACCCCATATGAACCATAGTAGAATAGAAGACTGCTCTTTTCTCAAAAGCTGAGTGTGTTTCTTGTAAGGCGAGCTAGCCTTTGTTTCCCAGTCCTAAATGGAGTTGAATCACATACAGTTTTTGGTCTTAAGAACAAGAGTTTTTTTCTGGAAAGGAAAGACAATATTGTGCTCCCTTTGCCATACACAGTGCAAATAGCACTCGCGTCTGTTCCTAGCAAGTACAGTGTATTGCACTGAAGAGGAGCTACTGTTCTTGTCAGTTTCCTAAGCAGAGTTGAACTAGATAGGGCCCCTGTGTGTAGGAAGCACAGTTCTTTTGTTCTGAGCAAGCTCACTGTTCGGACCCCATAGGAAACACAGTAGAGTAGAAGAGTGCTATTTGCTCAAAAGCAGAGTGTGTTTCTTGTAAGGCGAGCTAGTGTTTGTTTCCCAGTGCTAAATGGAGTTGAATCACATGCAGTTTCTTGTCCTATGAGCAAGAGTTTTTTCTGGTAAGAAGAGTCACTATTGCGCTCCCATTGTCATACACAGGGCAAATAGAACTGGCGTCTGTTCCCAGCATGTACAGTGTATTGGACTGAAGAGGATCTACTGTTCTTGTCAGTTTCCTAAGCAGAATTGAAGTAGATGAGGCCGTATTTGTAGGAAGCACAGTTCTTTTGTTCTGAGCAAACTCACTGTTCTGGCCCTATAGGAAACACAGTAGAGTAGAAGAGTGCTCTATTCTCAAAAGGAGAGTGTGATTCTTGTAATGCGAGCTAGTGTTTGTTTCCCAGTCAGAAATGGAGTTGAATCCCATGCAATTTCTGGTCCTACGAGCAAGAGTTGTTTTCTGGTAAGAAGAGTCACTATTACGCTCCCATTGTCATACTCAGGGCAAATAGCACTGGCGTCTGTTCCCAGCAAGTACAGTGTATTGGACTGAAGCGGAGCTACTGTTCTTGTCAGTTTCCAAAGCAGAGCTGAACTAGATACGGCCCCTGTGTGTAGGAAGCACAGTTCTTTTGTTCTGAGCAAGCTCAATGTTCGGACCCCATAGAAAACACATTAGAGTAGAAGAGTGCTCTCTTCTCAAAAGCAGAGTGTGTTTCTTGTAAGGCGAGCTAGTGTTTGTTTCCCAGTCCTAAATGGAGTTGAATCACATACAGTTTTTGGTCCTATGAGCAAGAGTTGTTTTCTGGTAAGGAAAGTCATTATAGCATTCCCATTGCCATACACAGTTCAAATAGCACTTGAATCTGTTCCCAGCAAGTACAGTGTATTGGACTGAAGAGGAGCTACTGTTCTTGTCAGTTTCCTAAGCAGAGTTGAACTAGATATGGCCCGTGTGTGCAGGAAGCACAGTTCTTTTGTTCTGAGCAAGCTCAGTGTTCGGACCCCATATGAACCATAGTAGAATAGAAGACTGCTTTTTTCTCAAAGGCAGAGTGTTTTTCTTGTAAGGCTAGCTAGCGTTTGTTTCCCAGTCCTAATGGAGTTGAATCACATGCAGTTTTTGGTCCTACGAACAAGAGTTTTTTTCTGGTAAGGAAAGACACTATTGTGCTCCCTTTGCCATACACAGTGCAAATAGCACTCGCGTCTGTTCCTAGCAAGTACAGTGTATTGCACTGAAGAGGAGCTACTGTTCTTGTCAATTTCCTAAGCAGAGTTGAACTAGATAGGGCCCCTGTGTAGGAAGCACAGTTCTTTTGTTCTGAGCAAGCTCATTGTTCGGACCCCATAGGAAACACAGTAGAGTAGAAGAGTGCTATTTTCTCAAAAGCAGAGTGTGTTTCTTGTAAGGCGAGCTAGCGTTTGTTTCCCAGTCCTACATGGAGTTGAATCACATGCAGTTTCTTGTCCTATGAGCAAGAGATGTTTTCTGGTAAGAAGAGTCACTATTGCGCTCCCATTGTCATACACAGGGCAAATAGAACTGGCGTCTGTTCCCAGCATGTACAGTGTATTGGACTGAAGAGGATCTACTGTTCTTGTCAGTTTCCTAAGCAGAATTGAACTAGATGAGGCCGTATTTGTAGGAAGCACAGTTCTTTTGTTCTGAGCAAGCTCAATGTTCTGGTCCTATAGGAAACACAGTAGAGTAGAAGAGTGCTCTTTTCTCAAAAGCAGAGTGTGTTTCTTGTATGGCGAACTAGTGTTTGTTTCCCAGTCCTAAATGGAGTTGAATCACATGCAGTTTTTGGTCCTACGAGCAAGAGTTGTTTCTGGTAAGGAAAGTCACTATTGCGTTCCCATTTCCATACACAGTGCAAATAGCAGTCGCGTCTGTTCCCAGCAAGTACAGTGTATTGGACTGAAGAGGAGCTACTGTTCTTGTCAGTTTCATAAGCAGAGTTGAACTAGATATGGCCCCTGTGTGTAGGAAGCACAGTTCTTTTGTTCTGAGCAAGCTCACTGTTCGGACCCCATAGGAAACACATTAGAGTAGAATATTGCTCTTTTCTCAAAAGGAGAGTGTGTTTCTTGTAATGCAAGCTAGTGTTTGTTTCCCAGTCAGAAATGGAGTTGAATCCCATGCAGTTTCTGGTCCTACGAGCAAGAGTTGTTTTCTGGTAAGAAGAGTCACTATCACGCTCCCATTGTCATACACAGGGCAAATAGCACTGGCGTCTGTTCCCAGCAAGTACAGTGTATTGGACTGAAGCGGAGCTACTGTTCTTGTCAGTTTCCTAAGCAGAGCTGAACTAGATATGGCCCCTGTGTGTAGGAAGCACAGTTCTTTTGTTCTGAGCAAGCTCAATGTTCGGACCCCTTAGAAAACACATTAGAGTAGAAGAGTTCTCTTTTCTCAAAAGCAGATTGTGTTTCTTGTAAGGCGAGCTAGTGTTTGTTTCCCAGTCCTAAATGGAGTTGAATCACATACAGTTTTTGGTCCTACGAGCAAGAGTTGTTTTCTGGTAAGGAAAGTCACTATTGCACTCCCATTGCCATACACAGTTCAAATAGCACTCGTGTCTGTTCCCAGCAAGTACAGTGTATTGGACTGAAGAGGAGCTACTGTTCTTGTCAGTTTCCTAAGCAGAGTTGAACTAGATATGGCCCGTGTGTGTAGGAAGCACAGTTCTTTTGTTCTGAGCAAGCTCAGTGTTCGGACCCCATATGAACTATAGTAGAATAGAAGACTGCTCTTTTCTCAAAAGCAGAGTGTGTTTCTTGTAAGCCGAGCTAGCGTTTGTTTCCCAGTCCTAAATGGAGTTGCATCACATGCAGTTTTTGGTCCTATGTGCAAGAGTTGTTTTCTGGTAAGTAAAGTCACTATTGTGCTCCCATTTCCATACACAGTGCAAATAGCACTCGCATCTGTTCCCAGCAAGTACAGTGTATTGGACTGAAGCGGAGCTACTGTTCTTGTCAGTTTGCTAAGCAGAGTTGAACTAGATATGGCCCCTGTGTGTAGGAAGCACAGTTCTTTTGTTCTGAGCAAGCTCACTGTTCGGACCACATAGGAAACACAGAAGAGTAGAAGAGTGCTCTTTTCTCAAAAGCAGAGTGTGTTTCTTGTAAGGCGAGCTAGTGTTTGTTTCCCAGTCCTAAATGGAGTTGAATCCCATGCAGTTTCTGGTCCTACGAGCAAGAGGTGTTTTCTGGTTAAAAAAAGTCACTATTGCACTCCTATTGCCATATACAGTGTAAATAGCACTCGCGTCTCTTCCCAGCAAGTACAGTGTATTGGACTGAAGCGGAGCTACTGTTCTTGTCAGTTTCCTAAGCAGAGTTGAACTAGATATGGCCCCTGTGTGTAGAAAGCACAGTTCTTTTTTTCTGAGCAAGCCCACTGTTCGGACCCCAAAGGAAACACAGTTGAGTAGAAGAGTGCTATTTTCTCAAAAGCAGAGTGTGTTTCTTGTAAGGCGAGCTAGCGTTTGTTTCCCAGTCCTAAATTGAGTTGAATCCCATGCAGTTTCTGGTCCTACGAGCAAGAGTTGTTTTCTGGTAAGAAGAGTCACTATTGCGCTCCCATTGTCATACACAGGGCAAATAGCACTGGCGTCTGTTCCCATCATGTACAGTGTATTGGACTGATGAGGAGCTACTGTTCTTGTCAGTTTCCTTAGCAGAATTGAACTAGATATGGCAGTATTTGTATGAAGCACAGTTCTTTTGTTCTGAGCAAGCTCACTGTTCTGGTCCTATAGGAAACACAGTAGAGTAGAAGAGTGCTCTTTTCTCAAAAGCAGAGTGTGTTTCTTGTATGGCGAGCTAGTGTTTGTTTCCCAGTCCTAAATGGAGTTAAATCACATGCAGTTTTTGGTCCTACGAGCAAGAGTTGTTTCTGGTAAGGAAAGTCACTATTGCGTTCCCATTTCCATACACAGTGCAAATAGCACTCGCGTCTGTTCCCAGCAAGTACAGTGTATTGGACTGAAGAGGAGCTACTGTTCTTGTCAGTTTCCTAAGCAGAGTTGAACTAGATATGGCCCCTGTGTGTAGGAAGCACAGTTCTTTTGTTGTGAGCAAGCTCACTGTTCAGACCCCTTAGGAAACACATTAGAGTAGAAGAGTGCTCTTTTCTCAAAAGGAGAGTGTGTTTTTTGTAATGCGAGCTAGTGTTTGTTTCCCAGTCAGAAATGGAGTTGAATCCCATGCAGTTTCTGGTCCTACGAGCAAGAGTTGTTTTCTGGTAAGAAGAGTCACTATCATGCTCCCATTGTCATACACAGGGCAAATAGCACTGGCGTCTGTTCCCAGCAAGTACAGTGTATTGGACTGAAGCGGAGCTACTGTTCTTGTCAGTTTCCTAAGCAGAGCTGAACTAGATATGGCCCCTGTGTGTAGGAAGCACAGTTCTTTTGTTCTGAGCAAGCTCAATGTTCGGACCTTATAGGAAACACAGTAGAGTAGAAGAGTGCTCTTTGCTCAAAAGCAGAGTGTGTTTCTTGTAAGGCGAGCTAGTGTTTGTTTCCCAGTACTAAATGGAGTTGAATCACATGCAGTTTCTTGTCCTATGAGCAAGAGTTGTTTCTGGTAAGAAGAGTCACTATTGCGCTCCCATTGTCATACACAGGGCAAATAGAACTGGCGTCTGTTCCCAGCATGTACAATGTATTGGACTGAAGAGGATCTACTGTTCTTGTCAGTTTCCTAAGCAGAATTGAAGTAGATGAGGCCGTATTTGTAGGAAGCACAGTTCTTTTGTTCTGAGCAAACTCACTCTTCTGGCCCTATAGGAAACACAGTAGAGTAGAAGAGTGCTCTATTCTCAAAAGGAGAGTGTGTTTCTTGTAATGCGAGCTAGTGTTTGTTTCCCAGTCAGAAATGGAGTTGAATCCCATGCAATTTCTGGTCCTACGAGCAAGAGTTGTTTTCTGGTAAGAAGAGTCACTATTACGCTCCCATTGTCATACTCAGGGCAAATAGCACTGGCGTCTGTTCCCAGCAAGTACAGTGTATTGGACTGAAGCGGAGCTACTGTTCTTGTCAGTTTCCAAAGCAGAGCTGAACTAGATATGGCCCCTGTGTGTAGGAAGCACAGTTCTTTTGTTCTGAGCAAGCTCAATGTTCGGACCCCATAGAAAACACATTAGAGTAGAAGAGTGCTCTTTTCTCAAAAGCAGAGTGTGTTTCTTGTAAGGCGAGCTAGTGTTTGTTTCCCAGTCCTAAATGGAGTTGAATCACATACAGTTTTGGGTCCTACGAGCAAGAGTTGTTTTCTGGTAAGGAAAGTCACTATAGCACTCCCATTGCCATACACAGTTTAAATAGCACTCGAATCTGTTCCCAGCAAGTACAGTGTATTGGACTGAAGAGGAGCTACTGTTCTTGTCAGTTTCCTAAGCAGAGTTGAACTAGATATGGCCGTGTGTGTAGGAAGCACAGTTCTTTTGTTCTGAGCAAGCTCAGTGTTCGGACCCCATATGAACCATAGTAGAATAGAAGACTGCTTTTTTCTCAAAAGCAGAGTGTTTTTCTTGTAAGGCTAGCTAGCGTTTGTTTCCCAGTCCAAATGGAGTTGAATCACATGCAGTTTTTGGTCCTACGAACAAGAGTTTTTTTCTGGTAAGGAAAGACACTATTGTGCTCCCTTTGCCATACACAGTGCAAATAGCACTCGCGTCTGTTCCTAGCAAGTACAGTGTATTGCACTGAAGAGGAGCTACTGTTCTTGTCAATTTCCTAAGCAGAGTTGAACTAGATAGGGCCCCTGTGTGTAGGAAGCACAGTTCTTTTGTTCTGAGCAAGCTCATTGTTCGGACCCCATAGGAAACACAGTAGAGTAGAAGAGTGCTCTTTTCTCAAAAGCAGTGTGTGTTTCTTGTAAGGCGAGCTAGCGTTTGTTTCCCAGTCCTAAATGGAGTTGAATCACATGCAGTTTCTTGTCCTATGAGCAAGAGATGTTTTCTGGTAAGAAGAGTCACTATTGCGCTCCCATTGTCATACACAGGGCAAATAGAACTGGCGTCTGTTCCCAGTATGTACAGTGTATTGGACTGAAGAGGATCTACTGTTCTTGTCAGTTTCCTTAGCAGAATTGAACTAGATATGGCAGTATTTGTATGAAGCACAGTTCTTTTGTTCTGAGCAAGCTCACTGTTCTGATCCTATAGGAAACACAGTAGAGTAGAAGAGTGCTCTTTTCTCAAAAGCAGAGTGTGTTTCTTGTATGGCGAGCTAGTGTTTGTTTCCCAGTCCTAAATGGAGTTGAATCACATGCAGTTTTTGGTCCTACGAGCAAGAGTAGTTTCTGGTAAGGAAAGTCACTATTGCGTTCCCATTTTATAAACAGTGCAAATAGCACTCGCGTCTGTTCCCAGCAAGTACAGTGTATTGGACTGAAGAGGAGCTACTGTTCTTGTCAGTTTCCTAAGCAGAGTTGGACTAGATATGGCCCGTGTGTGTAGGAAGCACAGTTCTTTTGTTGTGAGCAAGCTCACTATTCGGACCCCATAGGAAACACATTAGAGTAGAAGAGTGCTCTTTTCTCAAAAGGAGAGTGTGTTTTTTGTAATGCGAGCTAGTGTTTGTTTCCCAGTCAGAAATGGAGTTGAATCCCATGCAGTTCCTGGTCCTACGAGCAAGAGTTGTTTTCTGGTAAGAAGAGTCACTATCACGCTCCCATTGTCATACACAGGGCAAATAGCACTGGCGTCTGTTCCCAGCAAGTACAGTGTATTGGACTGAAGCGGAGCTACTGTTCTTGTCAGTTTCTTAAGCAGAGTTGAACTAGATATCGGCCCTGTGTGTAGGAAGCACAGTTCTTTTGTTCTGAGCAAGCTCAATGTTTGGACCCCTTAGAAAACACATTAGAGTAGAAGAGTGCTCTTTTCTCAAAAGCAGAGTGTGTTTCTTGTAAGGCGAGCTAGTGTTTGTTTCCCAGTCCTAAATGGAGTTGAATCACATACAGTTTTGGGTCCTACGAGCAAGAGTTGTTTTCTGGTAAGGAAAGTCACTATTGCACTACCATTGCCATACACAGTTCAAATAGCACTCGTGTCTGTTCCCAGCAAGTACAGTGTATTGGACTGAAGAGGAGCTACTGTTCTTGTCAGTTTCCTAAGCAGAGTTGAACTACATATGGCCCGTGTGTGTAGGAAGCACAGTTCTTTTGTTCTGAGCAAGCTCAGTGTTCGGACCCCATATGAACCATAGTAGAATAGAAGACTGCTCTTTTCTCAAAAGCAGAGTGTGTTTCTTGTAAGGCGAGCTAGCCTTTGTTTCCCAGTCCTAAATGGAGTTGAATCACATGCAGTTTTTGGTCCTAAGAACAAGAGATTTTTTCTGGTAAGGAAAGACACTATTGTGCTCCCTTTGCCATACACAGTGCAAATAGCACTCGCGTCTGTTCCTAGCAAGTACAGTGTATTGCACTGAAGAGGAGCTACTGTTCTTGTCTGTTTCCTAAGCAGAGTTGAACTAGATAGGGCCCCTGTGTGTAGGAAGCACAGTTCTTTTGTTCTGAGCAAGCTCACTGTTCGGACCACATAGGAAACACAGTAGAGTAGAAGAGTGCTCTTTGCTCAAAAGCAGAGTGTGTTTCTTGTAAGGCGAGCTAGTGTTTGTTTCCCAGTACTAAATGGAGTTGAATCACATGCAGTTTCTTGTCCTATGAGCAAGAGTTTTTTCTGGTAAGAAGAGTCACTATTGCGCTCCCATTGTCATACACAGGGCAAATAGAACTGGCGTCTGTTCCCAGCATGTACAGTGTATTGGACTGAAGAGGATCTACTGTTCTTGTCAGTTTCCTAAGCAGAATTGAAGTAGATGAGGCCGTATTTGTAGGAAGCACAGTTCTTTTGTTCTGAGCAAACTCACTGTTCTGGCCCTATAGGAAACACAGTAGAGTAGAAGAGTGCTCTATTCTCAAAAAGAGAGTGTGTTTCTTGTAATGCGAGCTAGTGTTTGTTTCCCAGTCAGAAATGGAGTTGAATCCCATGCAATTTCTGGTCCTATGAGCAAGAGTTGTTTTCTGGTAAGAAGAGTCACTATTACGCTCCCATTGTCATACACAGGGCAAATAGCACTGGCGTCTGTTCCCAGCAAGTACAGTGTATTGGACTGAAGCGGAGCTACTGTTCTTATCAGTTTCCAAAGCAGAGCTGAACTAGATATGGCCCCTGTGTGTAGGAAGCACAGTTCTTTTGTTCTGAGCAAGCTCAATGTTCGGACCCCATAGAAAACACATTAGAGTAGAAGAGTGCTCTTTTCTCAAAAGCAGAGTGTGTTTCTTGTAAGGCGAGCTAGTGTTTGTTTCCCAGTCCTAAATGGAGTTGAATCACATGCAGTTTTTGGTTCTATGAGCAAGAGTTGTTTTCTCGTAAGCAAAGTCACTATTGCGCTCCCATTGCCATACACAGTGCAAATAGCACTGGCGACTGTTCCAGAAATTACAGTGTATTGGACTGAAGAGGAGCTACTGTTCTTGTCAGTTTCCTAAGCAGAGTTGAACTAGATATGGCCCATGTGTGTAGGAAGCATAGTTCTTTTGTTCTGAGCAAGCTCAACGTTCCGACGCCATATGAACCACAGTAGAATAGAAGACTGCTCTTTTCTCAAAAGCAGAGTGTGTTTCTTGTAAGGCGAGCTAGCGTTTGTTTCCCAGTCCTAAATGGAGTTGAATCACATGCAGTTTTTGGTCCTACGAACAAGAGTTTTTTTCTCATAAGGAAAGACACTATTGTGCTCCCTTTGCCATACACAGTGCAAATATCACTCGCCTCTGTTCCTAGCAAGTACAGTGTATTGCACTGAAGAGGAGCTACTGTTCTTGTCAGTTTCCTAAGCAGAGTTGAACTAGATAGGGCCCCTGTGTGTAGGAAGCACAGTTCTTTTGTTCTGAGCAAGCTCACTGTTCGGACCCCATAGGAAACACAGTAGAGTAGAAGAGTGCTCTTTTCTCAAAAGCAGAGTGTGTTTCTTGTAAGGCGAGCTAGTGTTTGTTTCCCAGTACTAAATGGAGTTGAATCACATGCAGTTTCTTGTCCTATGAGCAAGAGTTGTTTTCTGATAAGAAGAGTCACTATTGCGCTCCCATTGTCATACATAGGGCAAATAGAACTGGCGTCTGTTCCCAGCAGGTACAGTGTATTGGACTGAAGAGGATCTACTGTTCTTGTCAGTTTCCTAAGCAGAATTGAAGTAGATGAGGCCGTATTTGTAGGAAGCACAGTTCTTTTGTTCTGAGCAAACTCACTGTTCTGGCCCTATAGGAGACACAGTAGAGTAGAAGAGTGCTCTTTTCTCAAAAGCAGGGTGTGTTTCTTTTAAGGCGAGCTAGCGTTTGTTTCCCAGTCCTAAATGGAGTTGAATCACATGCAGTTTTTGGTCCTATGTGCAAGAGTTGTTTTCTGGTAAGGAAAGTCACTATTGTGTTCCCATTTCCATACACAGTGCAAATAGCACTCGCATCTGTTCCCAGCAAGTACAGTGTATTGGACTGAAGCGGAGCTACTGTTCTTGTCAGTTTGCTAAGCAGAGTTGAACTAGATATGGCCCCTGTGTGTAGGAAGCACAGTTCTTTTGTTCTGAGCAAGTTCACTGTTCGGACCACATAGAAAACACAGAAGAGTAGAAGAGTGCTCTTTTCTCAAAAGCAGAGTGTGTTTCTTGTAAGGCGAGCTAGTGTTTGTTTCCCAGTCCTAAATGGAGTTGAATCCCATGCAGTTTCTGGTCCTACGAGCAAGAGGTGTTTTCTGGTTAAAAAAAGTCACTATTGCGCTCCCATTGCCATATACAGTGTAAATAGCACTCGCGTCTGTTCCCAGCAAGTACAGTGTATTGGACTGAAGAGGAGCTACTGTTCTTGTCAGTTTCCTAAGCAGAGTTGAACTAGATATGGCCCGTGTGTGTAGGAAGCACAGTTCTTTTGTTCTTTGCAAGCTCACTATTCGGACCCCATAGGAAACACATTAGAGTAGAAGAGTGCTCTTTTCTCAAAAGGAGAGTGTGTTTCTTTTAATGCGAGCTAGTGTTTGTTTCCCAGTCAGAAATGGAGTTGAATCCCATGCAGTTTCTGGTCCTACGAGCAAGAGTTGTTTTCTGGTAAGAAGAGTCACTATCACGCTCCCATTGTCATACACAGGGCAAATAGCACTGGCGTCTGTTCCCAGCAAGTACAGTGTATTGAACTGAAGCGGAGCTACTGTTCTTGTCAGTTTCCTAAGCAGACCTGAACTAGATATGGCCCCTGTGTGTAGGAAGCACAGTTCTTTTGTTCTGAGCAAGCCCAATGTTCGGACCCCATAGAAAACACATTAGAGTAGAAGAGTGCTCTTTTCTCAAAAGCAGAGTGTGTTTCTTGTAAGGCGAGCTAGTGTTTGTTTCCCAGTCCTAAATGGAGTTGATTCACATGCAGTTTTTGGTCCTATTAGCAAGAGTTGTTTTCTCGTAAGCAACGTCACTATTTTGCTCACATTGCCATACACAGTGCAAATAGCACTCGTGTCTGTTCCCAGCAAGTACAGTGTATTGGACTGAAGAGAAGCTACTGTTCTTGTCAGTTTCCTAAGCATAGTTGAACTAGATATGGCCCGTGTGTGTAGGAAGCACAGTTCTTTTGTTCTGAGCAAGCTCAATGTTCGGACCCCATATGAACCACAGGAGAATAGAAGACTGCTCTTTTCTCAAAAACACAGTGTGTTTCTTGTAAGGCGAGCTAGTGTTTGTTTCCCAGTCCTAAATGGAGTTGAATCACATGCAGTTTTTGGTCCTACGAGCAAGAGTTGTTTTCTGGTAAGGAAAGTCACTATTGCGCTCCCATTGCCATACACAGTGCAAATAGCACTCGCGTCTGTTCCCAGCAAGTACAGTGTATTGGACTGAAGAGGAGCTACTGTTCTTGTCAGTTTCCTAAGCAGAATATAACTAGAAATGGCCGTATTTGTAGGAAGCACAGTTCTTTTGTTCTGAGCAAACTCACTGTTCTGGCCCTATAGGAGACACAGTAGAGTAGAAGAGTGCTCTTTTCTCAAAAGCAGAGTATGTTTCTTGTAAGCCGAGCTAGCGTTTGTTTCCCAGTCCTGAATGGAGTTGCATCACATGCAGTTTTTGGTCCTATGTGCAAGAGTTGTTTTCTGGTAAGTAAAGTCACTATTGTGCTCCCATTTCCATACACAGTGCAAATAGCACTCGCATCTGTTCCCAGCAAGTACAGTGTATTGGACTGAAGCGGAGCTACTGTTCTTGTCAGTTTGCTAAGCAGAGTTGAACTAGATATGGCCCCTGTGTGTAGGAAGCACAGTTCTTTTGTTCTGAGCAAGCTCACTGTTCGGACCACATAGGAAACACAGAAGAGTAGAAGAGTGCTCTTTTCTCAAAAGCAGAGTGTGTTTCATGTAAGGCGAGCTAGTGTTTGTTTCCCAGTCCTAAATGGAGTTGAATCCCATGCAGTTTCTGGTCCTACGAGCAAGAGGTGTTTTCTGGTTAAAAAAAGTCACTATTGCACTCCTATTGCCATATACAGTGTAAATAGCACTCGCGTTTGTTCCCAGCAAGTACAGTGTATTGGACTGAAGCGGAGGTACTGTTCTTGTCAGTTTCCTAAGCAGAGTTGAACTAGATATGGCCCCTGTGTGTAGAAAGCACAGTTCTTTTTTTCTGAGCAAGCCCACTGTTCGGACCCCAAAGGAAACACAGTCGAGTAGAAGAGTGCTATTTTCTCAAAAGCAGAGTGTGTTTCTTGTAAGGCGAGCTAGCGTTTGTTTCCCAGTCCTAAATGGAGTTGAAACACATGCAGTTTATTGTCCTACGAGCAAGAGTTGTTTTCTGGTAAGAAGAGTCACTATTGTGCTCCCATTGTCATACACAGGGCAAATAGCACTGGCGTCTGTTCCCAGCATGTACAGTGTATTGGACTGAAGAGGAGCTACTGTTCTTGTCAGTTTCCTTAGCAGAATTGAACTAGATATGGCAGTATTTGTATGAAGCACAGTTCTTTTGTTCTGAGCAAGCTCACTGTTCTGGTCCTATAGGAAACACATTAGAGTAGAAGAGTGCTCTTTTCTCAAAAGCAGAGTGTGTTTCTTGTAAGGCGAGCTAGTGTTTGTTTCCCAGTCCTAAATGGAGTGAAACACATGCAGTTTTTGGTCCTACTAGCAAGAGTTGTTTTCTCGTAAGCAACGTCACCATTGTGCTCCCATTGCCATACACAGTTCAAATAGCCCTCGTGTCTATTCCCAGCAAGTACAGTGTATTGGACTGAAGAGGAGCTTCTGTTCTTGTCAGTTTCCTAAGCAGAGTTGAACTACATATGGCCCGTGTGAGTAGGAAGCACAGTTCTTTTGTTCTGAGCAAGCTCAATGTTCGGACCCCATATGAACCACAGGAGAATAGAAGACTGCTCTTTTCTCAAAAGCAGAGTGTGTTTCTTGTAAGGCGAGCTAGCGTTTGTTTCCCAATCCTAAATGGAGTTGAATCACATGCAGTTTCTTGTCCTACGAGCAAGAGTTGTTTTCTGGTAAGAAGAGTCACTATTGCGCTCCCATTGCCATATACAGTGTAAATAGCACTCGCGTCTGTTCCCAGCAAGTACAGTGTATTGGACTGAAGCGGAGCTACTGTTCTTGTCAGTTTGCTAAGCAGAGTTGAACTAGATATGGCCCCTGTGTGTAGGAAGCACAGTTCTTTTGTTTTGAGCAAACTCACTGTTCTGGCCCTATAGGAGACACAGTAGAATAGAAGACTGCTCTTTTCTCAAAAGCAGAGTGTGTTTCTTGTAAGGCGAGCTAGCCTTTGTTTCCCAGTCCTAAATGGAGTTGAATCACATGCAGTTTTGGTCCTAAGAACAAGAGTTTTTTTCTGGTAAGGAAAGACACTATTGTGCTCCCTTTGCCATACACAGGGCAAATAGAACTGGCGTCTGTTCCCAGCATGTACAGTGTATTGGACTGAAGAGGATCTACTGTTCTTGTCAGTTTCCTAAGCAGAATTGAAGTAGATGAGGCCGTATTTGTAGGAAGCACAGTTCTTTTGTTTGTGAGCAAACTCACTGTTCTGGCCCTATAGGAAACACAGGAGAGTAGAAGAGTGCTCTATTCTCAAAAGGAGAGTGTGTTTCTTGTAATGCGAGCTAGTGTTTGTTTCTCAGTCAGAAATGGAGTTGAATCCCATGCAGTTTCTGGTCCTACGAGCAAGAGTTGTTTTCTGGTAAGAAGAGTCACTATCACGCTCCCATTGTCATACACAGGGCAAATAGCACTGTCGTCTGTTCCCAGCAAGTACAGTGTATTGAATGAAGCGGAGCTACTGTTCTTGTCAGTTTCCTAAGCAGACCTGAACTAGATATGGCCCCTGTGTGTAGGAAGCACAGTTCTTTTGTTCTGAGCAAGCCCAATGTTCGGACCCCATAGAAAACACATTAGAGTAGAAGAGTGCTCTTTTCTCAAAAGCAGAGTGTGTTTCTTGTAAGGCGAGCTAGTGTTTGTTTCCCAGTCCTAAATGGAGTTGATTCACATGCAGTTTTTGGTCCTATTAGCAAGAGTTGTTTTCTCGTAAGCAACGTCACTATTGTGCTACATTGCCATACACAGTGCAAATAGCACTCGTGTCTGTTCCCAGCAAGTACAGTGTATTGGACTGAAGAGAAGCTACTGTTCTTGTCAGTTTCCTAAGCATAGTTGAACTAGATATGGCCCGTGTGTGTAGGAAGCACAGTTCTTTTGTTCTGAGCAAGCTCAGTGTTCGGACCCCATATGAACCATAGTAGAATAGAAGACTGCTTTTTTCTCAAAAGCAGAGTGTTTTTCTTGTAAGGCTAGCTAGCGTTTGTTTCCCAGTCCTAATGGAGTTGAATCACATGCAGTTTTTGGTCCTACGAACAAGAGTTTTTTTCTGGTAAGGAAAGACACTATTGTGCTCCCTTTGCCATACACAGTGCAAATAGCACTCGCGTCTGTTCCTAGCAAGTACAGTGTATTGCACTGAAGAGAAGCTACTGTTCTTGTCAATTTCCTAGCAGAGTTGAACTAGATAGGGCCCCTGTGTGTAGTAAGTACAGTTCTTTTGTTCTGAGCAAGCTCATTGTTCGGACCCCAAAGGAAACACAGTAGAGTAGAAGAGTGCTCTTTTCTCAAAAGCAGAGTGTGTTTCTTGTAAGGCGAGCTAGCGTTTGTTTCCCAGTCCTAAATGGAGTTGAATCACATGCAGTTTCTTGTCCTATGAGCAAGAGATGTTTTCTGGTAAGAAGAGTCACTATTGCGCTCCCATTGTCATACACAGGGCAAATAGAACTGGCGTCTGTTCCCAGCATGTACAGTGTATTGAACTGAAGAGGATCTACTGTTCTTGTCAGTTTCCTAAGCAGAATTGAACTAGATGAGGCCGTATTTGTATGAAGCACAGTTCTTTTGTTCTGAGCAAGCTCACTGTTCTGGTCCTATAGGAAGCACAGTAGAGTAGAAGAGTGCTCTTTTCTCAAAAGCAGAGTGTGATTCTTGTATGGCGAGCTAGTGTTTGTTTCCCAGTCCTAAATGGAGTTAAATCCCATGCAGTTTTTGGTCCTACGAGCAAGAGTTGTTTCTGGTAAGGAAAGTCACTATTGCGTTCCCATTTCCATACACAGTGCAAATAGCAGTCACGTCTGTTCCCAGCAAGTACAGTGTATTGGACGGAAGAGGAGCTACTGTTCTTGTCAGTTTCCTAAGCAGAATTGAACTAGATATGACCCCTGTGTGTAGGAAGCACAGTTCTTTTGTTCTGAGCAAGCTCACTGTTCGGACCCCATAGGAAACACATTAGAGTAGAATATTGCTCTTTTCTCAAAAGGAGAGTGTGTTTCTTGTAAGGCTAGCTAGTGTTTGTTTCCCAGTCAGAAATGGAGTTGAATCCCATGCAGTTTCTGGTCCTACGAGCAAGAGTTGTTTTCTGGTAAGAAGAGTCACTATCACGCTCCCATTGTCATACACAGGGCAAATAGCACTGGCGTCTGTTCCCAGCAAGTACAGTGTATTGGACTGAAGCGGAGCTACTGTTCTTGTCAGTTTCCTAAGCAGAGCTGAACTAGATATGGCCCCTGTGTGTAGGAAGCACAGTTCTTTTGTTCTGAGCAAGCTCAATGTTCGGACCCCTTAGAAAACACATTAGAGTAGAAGAGTGCTCTTTTCTCAAAAGCAGAGTGTGTTTCTTGTAAGTCGAGCTAGTGTTTGTGTCCCAGTCCTAAATGGAGTTGAATCACATACAGTTTTTGGTCCTATGAGCAAGAGTTGTTTTCTGGTAAGGAAAGTCACTATTGCACTCCCATTGCCATACACAGTTCAAATAGCACTCGTGTCTGTTCCCAGCAAGTACAGTGTATTGGACTGAAGAGGAGCTACTGTTCTTGTCAGTTTCCTAAGCAGAGTTGAACTAGATATGGCCCGTGTGTGTAGGAAGCACAGTTCTTTTGTTCTGAGCAAGCTCAGTGTTCGGACCCCATATGAACCATAGTAGAATAGAAGACTGCTTTTTTCTCAAAAGCAGAGTGTGTTTCTTGTAAGGCGAGCTAGAGTTTGTTTCCCAGTCCTAAATGGAGTTGAATCACATGCAGTTTTTGGTTCTATGAGCAAGAGTTGTTTTCTCGTAAGCAAAGTCACTATTGCGCTCCCATTGCCATACACAGTGCAAATAGCACTGGCGACTGTTCCAGCAATTACAGTGTATTGGACTGAAGAGGAGCTATTGTTCTTGTCAGTTTCCAAAGCAGAGTTGAACTAGATATGGCCCATGTGTGTAGGAAGCATAGTTCTTTTGTTCTGAGCAAGCTCAACGTTCCGACCCCATATGAACCACAGTAGAATAGAAGACTGCTCTTTTCTCAAAAGCAGAGTGTGTTTCTTGTAAGGCGAGCTAGCGTTTGTTTCCCAGTCCTAAATGGAGTTGAATCACATGCAGTTTTTGGTCCTACGAAAAGAGTTTTTTTCTGGTAAGGAAAGACACTATTGTGCTCCCTTTGCCATAAACAGTGCAAATAGCACTCGCGTCTGTTCCTAGCAAGTACAGTGTATTGCACTGAAGAGGAGCTACTGATCTTGTCAGTTTCCTAAGTAGAGTTGAACTAGATATGGCCCGTGTGTGTAGGAAGCACAGTTCTTTTGTTCTGAGGAAGCTCAGTGTTCAGACGCCATATGAACCATAGTAGAATAGAAGACTGCTCTTTTTTTCAAAAGCAGAGTGTTTTTCTTGTAAGGCTAGCTAACGTTTGTTTCCCAGTCCTAAATGGAGTTGAATCACATGCAGTTTCTGGTCCTACGAACAAGAGTTTTTTTCTGGTAAGGAAAGACACTATTGTGCTCCCTTTGCCATACACAGTACAAATAGCACTCGCGTCTGTTCCTAGCAAGTACAGTGTATTGCACTGAAGAGGAGCTACTGTTCTTGTCAGTTTCCTAAGCAGAGTTGAACTAGATAGGGCCCCTGTGTGTAGGAAGCACAGTTCTTTGTTCTGAGCTAGCTCATTGTTCGGACCCCATAGGAAACACAGTAGAGTAGAAGAGTGCTCTTTTCTCAAAAGCAGAGTGTGTTTCTTGTAAGGCGAGCTAGCGTTTGTTTCCCAGTCCTAAATGGATTTGAATCACATGCAGTTTCTTGTCCTATGAGCAAGAGATGTTTTCTGGTAAGAAGAGTCACTATTGTGCTCCCATTGTCATACACAGGGCAAATAGAACTGGCGTCTGTTCCCAGCATGTACAGTGTATTGGACTGAAGAGGATCTACTGTTCTTGTCAGTTTCCTGAGCAGAATTGAACTAGATGAGGCCGTATTTGTAGGAAGCACAGTTCTTTTGTTCTGAGCAAGCTCAATGTTCTGGCCCTATAGGAAACACAGTAGAGTAGAAGAGTGCTCTTTTCTCAAAAGCAGAGTGTGTTTCTTGTATGGCGAGCTAGTGTTTGTTTCCCAGTCCTAAATGGAGTTGAATCACATGCAGTTTTTGGTCCTACGAGCAAGAGTTGTTTCTGGTAAGGAAAGTCACTATTGCGTTCCCATTACCATACACAGTGCAAATAGCACTCGCGTCTGTTCCCAGCAAGTACAGTGTATTGGACTGAAGAGGAGCTACTGTTCTTGTCAGTTTCCTAAGCAGAGTTGAACTAGATATGGCCCCTGTTTGTAGGAAGCACAGTTCTTTTGTTCTGAGCAAGCTCACTGTTCGGACCCCATAGGAAACACATTAGAGTAGAAGAGTGCTCTTTTCTCAAAAGGAGAGTGTGTTTCTTGTAATGCGAGCTAGTGTTTGTTTCCCAGTCATTAATGGAGTTGAATCCCATGCAGTTTCTGGTCCTACGAGCAAGAGTTGTTTTCTGGTAAGAAGAGTCACTATCACGCTCCCATTGTCATACACAGGGCAAATAGCACTGGCGTCTGTTCCCAGCAAGTACAGTGTATTGGACTGAAGCGGAGCTACTGTTCTTGTCAGTTTCCTAAGCAGAGCTGAACTAGATATGGCCCCTGTGTGTAGGAAGCACAGTTCTTTTGTTCTGAGCAAGCTCAATGTTCGGACCCCTTAGAAAACACATTAGAGTAGAAGAGTGCTCTTTTCTCAAAAGCAGAGTGTGTTTCTTGTAAGGCGAGCTAATGTTTGTTTCCCAGTCCTAAATGGAGTTGAATCACATAGAGTTTTTGGTCCTACGAGCAAGAGTTGTTTTCTGGTAAGGAAAGTCACTATTGCACTCCCATTGCCATACACAGTTCAAATAGCACTCGTGTCTGTTCCCAGCAAGTACAGTGTATTGGACTGAAGAGGAGCTACTGTTCTTGTCAGTTTCCTAAGCAGAGTTGAACTAGATATGGCCCGTGTGTGTAGGAAGCACAGTTCTTTTGTTCTGAGCAAGCTCACTGTTCGGACCCTATAGGAAACACAGTAGAGTAGAAGAGTGCTCTTTTCTCAAAAGCAGAGTGTGTTTCTTGTAAGGCGAGCTAGTGTTTGTTTCCCAGTACTAAATGGAGTTGAATCACATGCAGTTTCTTGTCCTATGAGCAAGAGTTGTTTTCTGATAAGAAGAGTCACTATTGCGCTCCCATTGTCATACACAGGGCAAATAGAACTGGCGTCTGTTCCCAGCAGGTACAGTGTATTGGACTGAAGAGGATCTACTGTTCTTGTCAGTTTCCTAAGCAGAATTGAAGTAGATGAGGCCGTATTTGTAGGAAGCACAGTTCTTTTGTTCTGAGCAAACGCACTGTTCTGGCCCTATAGGAAACACAGTAGAGTAGAAGAGTGCTCTATTCTCAAAAGGAGAGTGTGTTTCTTGTAAGGCGAGCTAGTGTTTGTTTCCCAGTCAGAAATGGAGTTGAATCCCATGCAATTTTTGGTCCTACGAGCAAGAGTTGTTTTCTGGTAAGAAGAGTCACTATTACGCTCCCATTGTCATACACAGGGCAAATAGCACTGGCGTCTGTTCCCAGCAAGTACAGTGTATTGGACTGAAGCGGAGCTACTGTTCTTGTCAGTTTCCTAAGCAGAGCTGAACTAGATATGGCCCCTGTGTGTAGGAAGCACAGTTCTTTTGTTCTGAGCAAGCTCAATGTTCGGACTCAATAGAAAACACATCAGAGTAGAAGAGTGCTCTTTTCTCAAAAGCAGAGTGTGTTTCTTGTAAGGCGAGCTAGTGTGTGTTTCCCAGTCCTAAATGGAGTTGAATCACATACAGTTTTTGGTCCTACGAGCAAGAGTTGTTTTCTGGTAAGGAAAGTCACTATTGCACCTCCATTGCCATACACAGTTCAAATAGCACTCGTGTCTGTTCCCAGCAAGTACAGTGTATTGGAATGAAGAGGAGCTAATGTTCTTGTCAGTTTGCTAAGCAGAGTTGAACTAGATATGGCCCCTGTGTGTAGGAAGCACAGTTTTTTTGTTCTGAGCAAGCTCACTGTTCGGACCCCATAGGAAACACAGTAGAGTAGAAGAGTGCTCTTTTCTCAAAAGCAGAGTGTGTTTCTAGCAAGGCAAGCTAGCGTTTATTTCCCAGTCCTAAATGGAGTTGAATCACATCCTGTTTTTGGTCCTACGAGCAAGAGTTGTTTTCTGGTAAGGAAAGTCACTATTGCACTCCCATTGCCATACACAGTGCAAATAGCACTCGCATCTGTTCCCAGCAAGTACAGTGTATTGGACTGAAGATGAGCTACTGTTCTTGTCAATTTCCTAAGCAGAGTTGAACTAGATATGGCCCCTGTGTGTAGGAAGCACAGTTCTTTTGTTCTGAGCAAGCTCACTATTCGGACCCCATAGGAAACACATTAGAGGAGAAGAGTGCTCTTTTCTCAAAAGGAGAGTGTGTTTCTTGTAATGCGAGCTAGTGTTTGTTTCCCAGTCAGAAATGGAGTTGAATCCCATGCAGTTTCTATTCCTACGATCAAGAGTTGTTTTCTGGTAAGAAGAGTCACTATTACGCTCCCATTGTCATACACAGGGCAAATAGCACTGGCGTCTGTTCCCAGCAAGTACAGTGTATTGGACTGAAGCGGAGCTACTGTTCTTGTCAGTTTCTTAAGCAGAGCTGAACTAGATATGGCCCCTGTTTGTAGTAAGCACAGTTCTTTTGTTCTGAGCAAGCTCAATGTTCGGACCCCATAGAAAATACATTAGAGTAGAAGATTGCTCTTTTCTCAAAAGCAGAGTGTGTTTCTTGTAAGGCGAGGTAGTGTTTGTTTCCCAGTGCTAAATGAAGTTGAATCACATACAGTTTTTGGTCCTACGAGCAAGAGTTGTTTTCTGGTAAGGAAAGTCACTATTGCACTCCCATTGCCATACACAGTTCAAATAGCACTTGTGTCTGTTCCCAGCAAGTACAGTGTATTGGACTGAAGAGGAGCTACTGTTCTTGTCAGTTTCCTAAGCAGAGTTGAACTAGATATGGCCCGTGTGTGTAGGAAACACAGTTCTTTTGTTCTGAGCAAGCTCAGTGTTCGGACCCCATATGAACCACAGTAGAATAGAAGACTGCTCTTTTCTCAAAAGCAGAGTGTGTTTCTTGTAAGGCGAGCTAGCGTTTGTTTCCCAGTCCTAAATGGAGTTGAATCACATGCAGTTTTTGGTCCTACGAGCAAGAGTTGTTTTCTGGTAAGGAAAGTCACTATTGCGCTCCCTTTGCCATACACAGTGCAAATAGCACTCGCGTCTGTTCCCAGCAAGTATAGTGTATTGAACTGAAGAGGAGCTACTGTTCTTGTCACTTTCCTAAGCAGAGTTGAACTAGATATGGCCCATGTGTGTAGGAAGCACAGTTCTTTTGTTCTCAGCAAGCTTACTGTTCGGACACCATATGAACCACAGTGAAATAGAAGACTGCTCTTTTCTCAAAAGCAGAGTGTGTTTCTTGTAAGGCGAGCTAGCGTTTGTTTCCCAGTCCTAAATGGAGTTGAATCTCATGCAGTTTTTGGTCCTACGAGCAAGAGTTGTTTACTCATAAGCAAAGTCACTATTGCGCTCCCTTTGCCATACACAGTGCAAATAGCACTCGCGTCTGATCACAGCAAGTACAGTGTATTGGACTGAAGAGGAGCTACTGTTCTTGTCAGTTTCCTAAGCAGAGTTGAACTAGATATGGCCCATGTGTGTAGGAAGCACAGTTCTTTTGTTCTGAGCAAGCTCACTGTTCGGGCCACATAGGAAACACAGTAGAGTAGATTAGTGCTCTTTTCTCAAAAGCAGAGTGTGTTTCTTGTAAGGCGAGCTAGGGTTTGTTTCCAAGTCCAAAATGGAGTTGAATCACATGCAGTTTCTTGTCCTACGAGCAAGAGTTGTTTTCTGGTAAAAAGAGTCACTCTTGCGCTCCCATTGTCATACACAGGGCAAATAGCACTGGCGTCTGTTCCCAGTATGTACAGTGTATTGGACTGAAGAGGATCTACTGTTCTTGTCAGTTTCCTAAGCAGAATTGAACTAGATAAGGCCGTATTTGTAGGAAGCACAGTAATTTTGTTCTGAGCAAACTCACTGTTCTGGCCCTATGGGAAACACAGTAGAGTAGAAGAGTGCTCTTTTCTCAAAAGCAGAGTGTGTTTCTTGTAAGGAGAGCTAGCGTTTGTTTCCCAGTCCTAAATGGAGTTGAATCACATGCAGTTTTTGGTACTACGAGCAAGAGTTGTTTTCTGGTAAGGAAAGTCACTATTGCGCTCCCATTTCCATACACAGTGCAAATAGCACTCGCATCTGTTCCCAGGAAGTACAGTGTATTGGACTGAAGCGGAGCTACTGTTCTTGTCAGTTTGCTAAGCAGAGTTGAACTAGATATGGCCCCTGTGTGTAGGAAGCACAGTTCTTTTGTTCTGAGCAAGCTTACTGTTCGGGCCACATAGGAAACACAGAAGAGTAAAAGAGTGCTCTTTACTCAAAAGCAGAGTGTGTTTCCTGTAAGGCGAGCTAGTGTTTGTTCCCCAGTCAGAAATGGAGTTGAATCCCATGCAGTTTTTGTTCCTACGAGGAAGAGGTTTTTTCTGATAAGAAGAGTCACTATTGCGCTCCTATTTCTATACACAGTACAAATAGGACTCTCGTCTGTTCCCAGCTAGTACAGTGTATTGGACTGAAGAGGAGCTACCGTTCTTGTCAGTTTCCTAAGCGTGTTGAACTAGTTATGGCCCGTGTGTGGAGGAAGCACAGTTCTTTTGTTCTGAGCAAGCTCACTGTTCGGACCCCATAGGAAACACAGTAGAGCAGAAGAGTGCTCTTTTCTCAAAAGCAGAGTGTGTTTCTTGTAAGGCAAGCTAGCGTTTGTTTCCCAGTACTAAATGGAGTTGAATCACATCCTGTTTTTGGTCCTACGAGCAAGAGTTGTTTTCTGGTAAGAAGAGTCACTATTGCGCTCCCATTGTCATACACAGTGCAAATAGCACTCGCGTCTGTTCCCAGCAAGTACAGTGTATTGGACTGAAGGGGATCTACTGTTCTTGTCAGTTTCCTAAGCAGAGTTGAACTAGATATGGCCCCTGTGTGTAGGAAGCACAGTTCTTTTGTTCTGCGCAAGCTCAGTGTTCGGACCCCATAGAAAACACATTAGAGTAGAAGCGTGCTCTTTTCTCAAAAGCAGAGTGTGTTTCTTGTAAGGCGAGCTAGCGTTTGTTTCCCAGTCCTAAATGGAGTTGAATCACATGCAGTATTTGGTCCTACGAGCAAGAGTTTTTTTCTGGTTAGGAAAGTCACTATTGCGTTCCCTTTGCCATACACAGTGCAAATAGCACTCGCGTCTGTTCCCAGCAAGAACAGTGTATTGGACTGAAGAGGATCTGCTGTTCTTGTCAGTTTCCTAAGCAGAATTGAACTAGATATGGCCGTATTTGTAGGAAGCATAGTTCTTTTGTTCTGAGCAAACTCACTGTTCTGGCCCTATAGGAATCACAGTAGAGTAGAAGAGTGCTCTTTTCTCAAAAGCAGAGTGTGTTTCTTGTAAGTCGAGCTATCGTTTGTTTCCCATCCTAAATGGAGTTGAATCACATGCAGTATTTGGTCCTATGAGCAAGAGTTGTTTTCTGGTAAGGAAAGTCACTATTGTGCTCCCATTTCCATACACAGTGCAAATAGCACTCGCGTCTATTCAAAGCTAGTACAGTGTATTGGACTGAAGCGGAGCTACTGTTCTTGTCACTTTGCTAAGCAGAGTTGAACTAGATATGGCCCCTGTGTGTAGGAAGCACAGTTTTTTTGTTCTGAGCAAGCTCACTGTTCGGACCCCATAGAAAACACAGTAGAGTAGAAGAGTGCTCTTTTCTCAAAAGCAGAGTGTGTTTCTAGTAAGGCAAGCTAGCGTTTATTTCCCAGTCCTAAATGGAGTTGAATCACATCCTGTTTTTGGTCCTACGAGCAAGAGTTGTTTTCTGGTAATGAAAGTCACTCCCATTTTTGCACTCCCATTGCCATACACAGTGCAAATAGCACTCGCATCTGTTCCCAGCAAGTACAGTGTATTGGACTGAAGATGAGCTACTGTTCTTGTCAATTTCCTAAGCAGAGTTGAACTAGATATGGCCCCTGTGTGTAGGAAGCACAGTTCTTTTGTTCTGAGCAAGCTCACTGTTCAAGCCCCATAGGATACACAGTAGAGTAGAAGAGTGCTCTTTTCTCAAAAGCAGAGTGTGTTTCTTTTAAGGAGAGCTAGCGTTTGTTTCCCAGTCCTAAATGGAGTTGAATCACATGCACTTTTTGGTCCTACGAGCAAGAGTTGTTTTCTGGTAAGGAAAGTCACTATTGCACTCTCATTGCCATACACAGTGCAAATAGCACTCGCGTCTGTTAACAGCAAGTACAGTGTATTGGACTGAAGCAGAGCTACTGTTCTTGTCAGTTTCCTAAGCAGATTTGAGCTAGATATGGCCGATGTGTGTAGGAAGCACAGTTCTTTTGTTCTGAGCAAGCTCACTGTTCGGACTCCATAGGAAACACAGTGGAGTAGAAGAGTGCTCTTTTCTCAAAAGCAGAGTGTGTTTCTTGTAAGACGAGCTAGCGTTTGTTTCCCAGTCCTAAATGGAGTTGAATCACATGCAGTTTTTGGTCCTACGAGCAAGAGTTGTTTTCTGGTAAGGAAAGTCACTATTGCACTCTCATTGCCATACACAGTGCAAATAGCACTCGCGTCTGTTAACAGCAAGTACAGTGTATTGGACTGAAGCAGAGCTACTGTTCTTGTCAGTTTCCTAAGCAGAGTTGAACTAGATATGGCCCGTGTGAAGGAAGCACAGTTCTTTTGTTCTGAGCAAGTTCACTGTTCGGACCCCATAGGAAACACAGTAGAGTAGAAGAGTGCTCTTTTCTCAAAATCAGAGTGTCTTTCTTGTAAGGAGAGCTAGCGTTTGTTTCCCAGTCCTAAATGGAGTTGAATCACATGCAGTTTTTGGTACTACGAGCAAGAGTTGTTTTCTGGTAAGGAAAGTCACTATTGCGCTCCCATTTCCATACACAGTGCAAATAGCACTCACATCTGTTCCCAGGAAGTACAGTGTATTGGACTGAAGAGGAGCTACTGTTCTTGTCAGTTTGCTAAGCAGAGTTGAACTAGATATGGCCCCTGTGTGTAGGAAGCACAGTTCTTTTGTTCTGAGCAAGCTCACTGTTCGGACCACATAGGAAACACAGAAGAGTAAAAGAGTGCTCTTTTCTCAAAAGCAGAGTGTGTTTCTTGTAAGGCGATCTAGTTTTTGTTCTCCAGTCAGAAATGGAGTTGAATCCATGCAGTTTTTGTTCCTTCGAGGAAGAGGTTTTTTCTGATAAGAAGAGTCACTATTGCGCTCCTATTTCTATACACAATACAAATTTGATTCTCGTCTGTTCCCAGCTAGTACAGTGTGTTGGACTGAAGAGGAGCTACCGTTCTTGTCAGTTTCCTAAGCAGAGTTGAACTAGATATGGCCCGTGTGTGGAGGAAGCACAGTTCTTTTGTTCTGAGCAAGCTCACTGTTCGGACCCCATAGGAAACACAGTAGAGCAGAAGAGTGCTCTTTTCTCAAAAGCAGAGTGTGTTTCTTGTAAGGCAAGCTAGCGTTTGTTTCCCAGTCCTAAATGGAATTGAATCACATCCTGTTGTTGGTCCTACGAGCAAGAGATGTTTTCTGGTAAGAAGAGTCACTATTGCGCTCCCATTGTCATACACAGTGCTAATAGCACTCGCGTCTGTTCCCAGCAAGTACAGTGTATTGGAATGAAAGGGATCTACTGTTCTTGTCAGTTTCCTAAGCAGAGTTGAACTAGATATGGCCCCTGTGTGTAGGAAGCACAGTTCTTTTGTTCTGAGCAAGCTCAGTGTTCGGACCCCAGAGAAAACACATTAGAGTAGAAGAATGCTCTTTTCTCAAAAGCAGTGTGTGTTTCTTGTAAGGCGAGCTAGCGTTTGTTTCCCAGTCCTAAATGGAGTTGAATCACATGCAGTTTTTGGTCCTACGAGCAAGAGTTGTTTTCTCGTAAGGAAAGTCACTATTGCCCTCCCTTTGCCATACACAGTGCAAATAGCACTCGCGTCTGTTCCCAGCAAGTACAGTGTATTGGACTGAAGAGGAGCTACTGTTCTTGTCAGTTTCCTAAGTAGAGTTGAACTAGATATGGCCGATGTGTGTAGGAAGCACAGTTCTTTTGTTCTGAGCAAGCTCACTGTTCGGACCCCATAGGAAACACAGTAGAGTAGAAGAGTGCTCTTTTCTCAAAAGCAGAGTGTGTTTCTTGTAAGGCTAGCATCGTTTGTTTCCCAGTCCTAAATGGAGTTGAATCACATGCAGTTTCTTGTCCTATGAGCAAGAGTTGTTTTCTGGTAAGAAGAGTCACTATTGCGCTCCCATTGTCATACACAGGGCAAATAGCACTGGCGTCTGTTCCCAGCAAGTACAGTGTATTGGACTGAAGAGGATCTACTGTTCTTGTCAGTTTCTTAAGCAGAATTGAACTAGATATGGCAGTATTTGTAGGAAGCGCAGTTCTTTTGTTCTGAGCAAACTCACTGTTCTGGCCCTATAGGAAACACAGTAGAGTAGAAGAGTGCTCGTTTCTCAAAAGCAGAGTGTGTTTCTTGTAAGGAGAGCTAGCGTTTGTTTCCCAGTCCTAAATAGAGTTGAATCTCATGCAGTTTTTGGTCCTATGAGCAAGAGTTGTTTTCTGGTAAGGAAAGTCACTATTGTGCTCCCATTTCCATACACAGTGCAAATAGCATTCGCGTCTGTTCAAAGCTAGTAAAGTGTATTGGACTGAAGCGTAGCTACTGTTCTTGTCAGTTTGCTAAGCAGAGTTGAACTAGATATGGCCCCTGTGTGTAGGAAGCACAGTTTTTTTGTTCTGAGCAAGCTCACTGTTCGGACCCCATAGGAAACACAGTAGAGTAGAAGAGTGCTCTTTTCTCAAAAGCAGAGTGTGTTTCTAGTAAGGCAAGCTAGCGTTTATTTCCCAGTCCTAAATGGAGTTGAATCACATCCTGTTTTTGGTCCTACGAGCAAGAGTTGTTTTCTGGTAAGGAAAGTCACTATAGCACTCCCATTGCCAAACACAGTGCAAATAGCACTCGCATCTGTTCCCAGCAAGTACAGTGTATTGGACTGAAGATGAGCTACTGTTCTTGTCAATTTCCTAAGCACAGTTGAACTAGATATGGCCCCTGTGTGTAGGAAGCACAGTTCTTTTGTTCTGAGCAAGCTCACTGTTCAAGCCCCATAGGATACACAGTAGAGTAGAAGAGTGCTCTTTTCTCAAAAGCAGAGTGTGTTTCTTGTAAGGAGAGCTAGCGTTTGTTTCCCAGTCCTAAATGGAGTTGAATCACATCCAGTTTCTGGTCCTACGAGCAAGAGTTGTTTTCTGGTAAGAAGAGTCACTATTGCGCTCCCATTTTCATATACAGGACAAATAGCACTGGCGTCTGTTCCCAGCATGTACAGTGTATTGGACTGAAGAGGATCTACTGTTCTTGTCAGTTTCCTAAGCAGAATTGAACTAGATATGGCCTTATTTGTAGGAAGCACAGTTCTTTTGTTCTGAGCAAACTCACTGTTCTGGCCCTATAGGAAACACAGTAGAGTTGAAGAAAGCTCTTTTCTCAAAAGCAGAGTGTGTTTCTTGTAAGGCGAGCTAGCGTTTGTTTCCCAGTCCTAAATGGAGTTGAATCCCATGCAGTTTTTGGTCCTACGAGCAAGAGTTGTTTTCTGGTAAGGAAAGTCAATATTGCATTCTCATTGCCATACACAGTACAAATAGCACTCGCGTCTGTTCCCAGCAAGTACATTGTATTGGACTGAAGCAGAGCTACTGTTCTTGTCAGTTTCCTAAGCAGATTTGAACTAGATATGGCCGATGTGTGTAGGAAGCACAGTTCTTTTGTTCTGAGCAAGCTCACTGTTCGGACTCCATAGGAAACACAGTAGAGTAGAAGAGTGCTCTTTTCTCAAAAGCAGAGTGTGTTTCTTGTAAGGCGAGCTAGCGTTTGTTTCCCAGTCCTAAATGGAGTTGAATCACATGCAGTTTCCTGTCCTACGAGCAAGAGTTGTTTTCTGGTAAGAAGAGTCACTATTGCGCTCCCATTGTCATACACAGGGCAAAGAGCACTGGCGTCTGTTCCCAGCATGTACAGTGTATTGGACTGAAGAGGATATACTGTTCTTGTCAGTTTCCTAAGCAGAATTGAACTAAATATGGCCGTATTTGTAGGAAGCACAGTTCTTTTGTTCTGAGCAAACTCACTGTTCTGGCCCTATAGGAAACACAGTAGAGTAGAAGAATGCTCTTTTCTGAAAAGCAGAGTGTGTTTCTTGTAAGTCGAGCTATCGTTTGTTTCCCAGTCCTAAATGGAGTTGAATCACATGCAGTTTTTGGTCCTATGAGCAAGAGTTTTTTTCTGGTAAGGAAAGTCACTATTGTGCTCCCATTTCCATACACAGTGCAAATAGCACTCGCGTCTGTTCAAAGCTAGTACAGTGTATTGGACTGAAGCGGAGCTACTGTTCTTGTCAGTTTGTTAAGCAGAGCTGAACTAGATATGGCCCCTGTGTGTAGGAAGCACAGTTTTTTTGTTCTGAGCAAGCTCACTGTTCGGACCCCACAGGAAACACAGTAGAGTAGAAGAGTGCTCTTTTCTCAAAAGCAGTGTGTGTTTCTTGTAAGGCAAGCTAGCGTTTGTTTCCCAGTACTAAATGGAGTTGAATCACATCCTGTTTTTGTTCCTACGAGCAAGAGTTGTTTTCTGGTAAGGAAAGTCACTATTGCGCTCCCATTGTCAGACACAGGGCAAATAGCACTGGCGTCTGTTCCCAGCATGTACAGTGTATTGGACTGAAGAGGATCTACTGTTCTTGTCAGTTTCCTAAGCAGAATTGAACTAGATATGGCCGTATTTGTAGGAAGCACAGTTCTTTTTTTCTGAGCAAGCTCACTGTTCGGACCCCATAGGAAAAACAGTCGAGTAGAAGAGTGCTCTTTTCTCAAAAGCAGAGTGTGTTTCTTGTAAGGCGAGCTAGCGTTTGTTTCCCAGTCCTAAATGGAGTTGAATCACATGCAGTTTCCTGTCCTACGAGCAAGAGTTGTTTTCTGGTAAGAAGAGTCACTATTGCGCTCCCATTGTCATACACAGGGCAAATAGCACTGGCGTCTGTTCCCAGCAAGTACAGTGTATTGGACTGAAGAGGATCTACTGTTCTTGTCAGTTTCTTAAGCAGAATTGAACTAGATATGGCAGTATTTGTAGGAAGCGCAGTTCTTTTGTTCTGAGCAAACTCACTGTTCTGGCCCTATAGGAAACACAGTAGAGTAGAAGAGTGCTCGTTTCTCAAAAGCAGAGTGTGTTTCTTGTAAGGAGAGCTAGCGTTTGTTTCCCAGTCCTAAATAGAGTTGAATCTCATGCAGTTTTTGGTCCTATGAGCAAGAGTTGTTTTCTGGTAAGGAAAGTCACTATTGTGCTCCCATTTCCATACACAGTGCAAATAGCATTCGCGTCTGTTCAAAGCTAGTAAAGTGTATTGGACTGAAGCGTAGCTACTGTTCTTGTCAGTTTGCTAAGCAGAGTTGAACTAGATATGGCCCCTGTGTGTAGGAAGCACAGTTTTTTTGTTCTGAGCAAGCTCACTGTTCGGACCCCATAGGAAACACAGTAGAGTAGAAGAGTGCTCTTTTCTCAAAAGCAGAGTGTGTTTCTAGTAAGGCAAGCTAGCGTTTATTTCACAGTCCTAAATGGAGTTGAATCACATCCTGTTTTTGGTCCTACGAGCAAGAGTTGTTTTCTGGTAAGGAAAGTCACTATAGCACTCCCATTGCCAAACACAGTGCAAATAGCACTCGCATCTGTTCCCAGCAAGTACAGTGTATTGGACTGAAGATGAGCTACTGTTCTTGTCAATTTCCTAAGCACAGTTGAACTAGATATGGCCCCTGTGTGTAGGAAGCACAGTTCTTTTGTTCTGAGCAAGCTCACTGTTCAAGCCCCATAGGATACACAGTAGAGTAGAAGAGTGCTCTTTTCTCAAAAGCAGAGTGTGTTTCTTGTAAGGAGAGCTAGCGTTTGTTTCCCAGTCCTAAATGGAGTTGAATCACATCCAGTTTCTGGTCCTACGAGCAAGAGTTGTTTTCTGGTAAGAAGAGTCACTATTGCGCTCCCATTTTCATATACAGGACAAATAGCACTGGCGTCTGTTCCCAGCATGTACAGTGTATTGGACTGAAGAGGATCTACTGTTCTTGTCAGTTTCCTAAGCAGAATTGAACTAGATATGGCCTTATTTGTAGGAAGCACAGTTCTTTTGTTCTGAGCAAACTCACTGTTCTGGCCCTATAGGAAACACAGTAGAGTTGAAGAAAGCTCTTTTCTCAAAAGCAGAGTGTGTTTCTTGTAAGGCGAGCTAGCGTTTGTTTCCCAGTCCTAAATGGAGTTGAATCCCATGCAGTTTTTGGTCCTACGAGCAAGAGTTGTTTTCTGGTAAGGAAAGTCAATATTGCATTCTCATTGCCCATACACAGTACAAATAGCACTCGCGTCTGTTCCCAGCAAGTACATTGTATTGGACTGAAGCAGAGCTACTGTTCTTGTCAGTTTCCTAAGCAGATTTGAACTAGATATGGCCGATGTGTGTAGGAAGCACAGTTCTTTTGTTCTGAGCAAGCTCACTGTTCGGACTCCATAGGAAACACAGTAGAGTAGAAGAGTGCTCTTTTCTCAAAAGCAGAGTGTGGTTTCTTGTAAGGCGAGCTAGCGTTTGTTTCCCAGTCCTAAATGGAGTTGAATCACATGCAGTTTCCTGTCCTACGAGCAAGAGTTGTTTTCTGGTAAGAAGAGTCACTATTGCGCTCCCATTGTCATACACAGGGCAAAGAGCACTGGCGTCTGTTCCCAGCATGTACAGTGTATTGGACTGAAGAGGATCTACTGTTCTTGTCAGTTTCCTAAGCAGAATTGAACTAAATATGGCCGTATTTGTAGGAAGCACAGTTCTTTTGTTCTGAGCAAACTCACTGTTCTGGCCCTATAGGAAACACAGTAGAGTAGAAGAATGCTCTTTTCTGAAAAGCAGAGTGTGTTTCTTGTAAGTCGAGACTATCGTTTGTTTCCCAGTCCTAAATGGAGTTGAATCACATGCAGTTTTTGGTCCTATGAGCAAGAGTTTTTTTCTGGTAAGGAAAGTCACTATTGTGCTCCCATTTCCATACACAGTGCAAATAGCACTCGCGTCTGTTCAAAGCTAGTACAGTGTATTGGACTGAAGCGGAGCTACTGTTCTTGTCAGTTTGTTAAGCAGAGCTGAACTAGATATGGCCCCTGTGTGTAGGAAGCACAGTTTTTTTGTTCTGAGCAAGCTCACTGTTCGGACCCCACAGGAAACACAGTAGAGTAGAAGAGTGCTCTTTTCTCAAAAGCAGTGTGTGTTTCTTGTAAGGCAAGCTAGCGTGTGTTTCCCAGTACTAAATGGAGTTGAATCACATCCTGTTTTTGTTCCTACGAGCAAGAGTTGTTTTCTGGTAAGGAAAGTCACTATTGCGCTCCCATTGTCAGACACAGGGCAAATAGCACTGGCGTCTGTTCCCAGCATGTACAGTGTATTGGACTGAAGAGGATCTACTGTTCTTGTCAGTTTCCTAAGCAGAATTGAACTAGATATGGCCGTATTTGTAGGAAGCACAGTTCTTTTTTTCTGAGCAAGCTCACTGTTCGGACCCCATAGGAAAAACAGTCGAGTAGAAGAGTGCTCTTTTCTCAAAAGCAGAGTGTGTTTCTTGTAAGGCGAGCTAGCGTTTGTTTCCGAGTCCTCAATGGAGTTGAATCCCATGCAGTTTCTTGTCCTACGAGTAAGAGTTGTTTTCTGGTAAGAAGAGTTACTATTGTGCTCCCATTGTCATACACAGCGCAAAGAGCACTGGCGTCTGTTCCCAGCAAGTGCAGTGTATTGGACTGAATAGGAGCTACTGTTCTTGTCAGTTTCCTAAGCAGAGTTGAACTACATGTGGTCCGTGTGTGTAGGAAGCACAGTTCTTTTGTTCTGAGCAAGCTCACTGTTCAGATCCCAAAGGAAACACAGTAGAGTATAAGAGTGCTGTTTTCTCAAAAGCAGAGTGTGGTTTCTTGTAAGGCGAGCTAGCGTTTGTTTCCCAGTCCTAAATGGAGCTGAATCACATGCAGTTTCTGATCCTACGAGCAAGAGTTGTTTTCTGGTAAGGAAAGTCACTATTGCGCTCCCATTGCCATACACAGTGCAAATAGCACTCGCGTCTGTTCCCAGCAAGTACAGTGTATTGGACTGAAGAGGAGCTACTGTTCTTGTCAGTTTCCTAAGCATAGTTGAACTAGATATGGCCCGTGTGTGTAGGAAGCACAGTTCTTTTGTTCTGAGCAAGCTCAACGTTCCGAACCCATATGAACCACAGTAGAATAGAAGACTGCTCTTTTCTCAAAAGAAGTGTGTGTTTCTTGTAAGGCGAGCTAGCGTTTGTTTCCCAGTCCTAAATGGAGTTGAATCACATGCAGTTTTTGGTCCTACGGACAAGAGTTTTTTCTGGTAAGGAAAGACACTATTGTGCTCCCTTTGCCATACACAGTGCAAATAGCACTCGCGTCTGTTCCTAGCAAGTACAGTGTATTGCACTGAAGAGGAGCTACTGTTCTTGTCAGTTTCCTAAGCAGAATTTGAACTAGATAGGGCCCCTGTGTGTAGGAAGCACAGTTCTTTTGTTCTGAGCAAGCTCACTGTTCGGACCCCATAGGAAACACAGTAGAGTAGAACAGTGCTCTTTTCTCAAAAGCAGAGTGTGTTTCTTGTAAGGCGAGCTAGCGTTTGTTTCCCAGTCCTAAATGGAGTTGAATCACATGCAGTTTCTTGTCCTATGTGCAAGAGTTGTTTTCTGGTAAGAAGAGTCACTATTGCGCTCCCATTGTCATACACAGGGCAAATAGAACTGGCGTCTGTTCCCAGCATGTACAGTGTATTGGACTGAAGAGGATCTACTGTTCTTGTCAGTTTCCTAAGCAGAATTGAACTAGATAAGGCCGTATCTGTAGGAAGCACAGTTCTTTTGTTCTGAGCAAACTCACTGTTCTGGCACTATAGGAGACACAGTAGAGTAGAAGAGTGCTCTTTTCTCAAAAGCAGAGTGTGTTTCTGGTAAGGCGAGCTAGCTTTTGTTTCCCAGTCCTAAATGGAGTTGAATCACATGCAGTTTTTGGTCCTATGTGCAAGAGTTGTTTTCTCGTAAGGAAAGTCACTATTGCGCTCCCATTTCCATACAGAGTGCAAATAGCACTCGCATCTGTTCCCAGCAAGTACAGTGTATTGGGACTGAAGCGGAGCTACTGTTCTTGTCAGTTTGCTAAGCAGAGTTGAACTAGATATGGCCCCTTTGTGTAGGAATCACAGTTCTTTTGTTCTGAGCAAGCTCACTGTTCGGACCACATAGGAAACAAAGAAGAGTAGAGGAGTGCTCTTTTCTCAAAAGCAGAGTGTGTTTCTTGTAAGGCGAGCTAGTGTTTGGTTCCCAGTCCTAAATGGAGTTGAATCCATGCAGTTTCTGGTCCTATGAGAGGTGTTTTCTGGTTAAAAAAAAGTCACTATTGCGCTCCCATTGCCATATAGAGTGTAAATAGCACTCGCGTCTGTTTCCAGCAAGTACAGTGTATTGGACTGAAGCGGAGCTACTGTTCTTGTCAGTTTCCTAAGCAGAGTTGAACTAGATATGGCCCCTGTGTGTAGAAAGCACAGTTCTTTTTTTCTGAGCAAGCTCACTGTTCGGACCCCATAGGAAACACAGTCGAGTAGAAGAGTGCTCTTTTCTCAAAAACAGAGTGTGTTTCTTGTAAGGCGAGCTAGCGTTTGTTTCCCAGTCCTAAATGGAGTTGAAACACATGCAGATTATTGTCCTACGAGCAAGAGTTGTTTTCTGGTAAGAAGAGTCACTATTGTGCTCCCATTGTCATACACAGGGCAAATAGCACTGGCGTCTGTTCCCAGCATGTACAGTGTATTGGACTGAAGAGGATCTACTGTTCTTTTCAGTTTCCTTAGCAGAATTGAGCTAGATATGGCAGTATTTTTATGAAGCACAGTTCTTTTGTTCTGAGCAAGCTCACTGTTCTGGTCCTATAGGAAACACAGTAGAGTAGAAGAGTGCTCTTTTCTCAAAAGGAGAGTGTGTTTCTTGTAATGCGAGCTAGTGTTTGTTTCCCAGTCAGAAATGGAGTTGAATCCCATGCAGTTTCTATTCCTATGAGCAAGAGTTGTTTTCTGGTAAGAAGAGTCACTATTACGCTCCCATTGTCATACACAGGGCAAATAGCACTGGCGTCTGTTTCCAGCAATTACAGTGTATTGGACTGAAGGGGAGCTACTGTTCTTGTCAGTTTCCTAAGCAGAGCTGAACTAGATATGGCCCCTGTTTGTAGTAAGCACAGTTCTTTTGTTCTGAGCAAGCTCAATGTTCGGACCCCATAGAAAACACATTAGAGTAGAAGATTGCTCTTTTCTCAAAAGCAGAGTGTGTTTCTTGTAAGGCGAGGTAGTGTTTGTTTCCCAGTCCTAAATGGAGTTGAATCACATACAGTTTTTGGTCCTACGAGCAAGAGTTGTTTTCTGGTAAGGAAAGTCACTATTGCACTCCCATTGCCATACACAGTTCAAATAGCACTCGTGTCTGTTCCCAGCAAGTACAGTGTATTGGACTGAAGAGGACCTACTGTTCTTGTCAGTTTCCTAAGCAGAGTTGAACTAGATATGGCCCGTGTGTGTAGGAAACACAGTTCTTTTGTTCTGAGCAAGCTCAGTGTTCGGACCCCATATGAACCACAGTAGAATAGAAGACTGCTCTTTTCTCAAAAGCAGAGTGTGTTTCTTGTAAGGCGAGCTAGCGTTTGTTTCCCAGTCCTAAATGGAGTTGAATCACAAGCAGTTTCCGTTCCTACAAGCAAGAGTTGTTTCCTGGTAAGGAAAGTCACTATTGCGCTCCCTTTGCCATACACAGTGCAAATAGCACTCGCGTCTGTTCCCAGCAAGTATAGTGTATTGAACTGAAGAGGAGCTACTGTTCTTGTCACTTTCCTAAGCAGAGCTGAACTAGATATGGCCCATGTGTGTAGGAAGCACAGTTCTTTTGTTCTCAGCAAGCTTACTGTTCGGACACCATATGAACCACAGTGAAATAGAAGACTGCTCTTTTCTCAAAAGCAGAGTGTGTTTCTTGTAAAGCGAGCTAGCGTTTGTTTCCCAGTCCTAAATGGAGTTGAATCTCATGCAGTTTTTGGTCCTACGAGCAAGAGTTGTTTACTCGTAAGCAAAGTCACTATTGTGCTCCCATTGCCATACACAGTGCAAATAGCACTCGCGTCTGTTCCCAGCAAGTACAGTGTATTGGACTGAAGAGGAGCTACTGTTCTTGTCAGTTTCCTAAGCAGAGTTGAACTAGATATGTCCCGTGTGTGTAGGAAGCACAGTTCTTTTGTTCTGAGTAAGCTCAATGTTCGGACCCCATATGAACCACAGTAGAACAGAAGACTGCTCTTTTCTCAAAAGCAGAGTGTGTTTCTTGTAAGGCGAGCTAGCGTTTGTTTCCCAGTCCTAAATGGAGTTGAATCACATGCAGTTTTTGGTCCTACGAGCAAGAGTTGTTTTCTCGTAATCAAAGTCACTATTGTGCTCCCATTGCCATACACAGTGCAAATAGCACTCGCGTCTGTTCCCAGCAAGTACAGTGTATTGGACTGAAGAGGAGCTACTGTTCTTGTCAGTTTCCTAACCAGAGTTGAACTAGATATGGCCCATGTGTGTAGGAAGCCCAGTTCTTTTGTTCTGAGCAAGCTCAATGTTCGGACCCCATATGAACCACAGTAGAATAGAAGACTGCTCTTTTCTCAAAAGCAGAGTGTGTTTCTTGTAAGGCGAGCTAGCGTTTGTTTCCCAGTCCTAAATGGAGTTGAATCAAATGCAGTTTTTGGTCCTACGAGCAAGAGTTGTTTTCTGTAAGGAAAGTCACTATTGCGCTCCCTTTGCCATACACAGTGCAAATAGCACTCGCGTCTGTTCACAGCAAGTACAGTGTATTGGACTGAAGAGGAGCTACTGTTCTTGTCAGTTTCCTAAGCAGAGTTGAACTAGATATGGCCCATGTGTGTAGGAAGCACAGTTCTTTTGTGCTCAGCAAGCTCACTGTTCGGACCCCATAGGAAACACAGTAGAGTAGAAGAATGCTCTTTTCTCAAAAGCAGAGTGTGTTTCTTGTAAGGCGAGCTAGCGTTTGTTTCCAAGTCCTAAATTGAGTTGAATCACATGCAGTTTCTTGTCCTATGAGCAAGAGTTGTTTTCTGGTAAAAAGAGTCACTGTTGCGCTCCCATTGTCATACACAGGGCAAATAGCACTGGCGTCTGTTCCCAGTATGTACAGTGTATTGGACTGAAGAGGATCTACTGTTCTTGTCAGTTTCCTAAGCAGAATTGAACTAGATAAGGCCGTATTTGTAGGAAGCACAGTAATTTTGTTCTGAGCAAACTCACTGTTCTGGCCCTATGGGAAACACAGTAGAGTAGAAGAGTGCTCTTTTCTCAAAAGCAGAGTGTGTTTCTTGTAAGGCGAGCTAGCGTTTGTTTCCCAGTCCTAAATGGAGTTGAATCACATGCAGTTTCTTGTCCTATGTGCAAGAGTTGTTTTCTGGTAAGAAGAGTCACTATTGCGCTCCCATTGTCATACACAGGGCAAATAGAACTGGCGTCTGTTCCCAGCATGTACAGTGTATTGGACTGAAGAGGATCTACTGTTCTTGTCAGTTTCCTAAGCAGAATTGAACTAGATATGGCCGTATCTGTAGGAAGCACAGTTCTTTTGTTCTGAGCAAACTCACTGTTCTGGCACTATAGGAGACACAGTAGAGTAGAAGAGTGCTCTTTTCTCAAAAGCAGAGTGTGTTTCTGGTAAGGCGAGCTAGCTTTTGTTTCCCAGTCCTAAATAGAGTTGAATCTCATGCAGTTTTTGGTCCTATGAGCAAGAGTTGTTTTCTGGTAAGGAAAGTCACTATTGTGCTCCCATTTCCATACACAGTGCAAATAGCATTCGCGTCTGTTCAAAGCTAGTAAAGTGTATTGGACTGAAGCGTAGCTACTGTTCTTGTCAGTTTGCTAAGCAGAGTTGAACTAGATATGGCCCCTGTGTGTAGGAAGCACAGTTTTTTTGTTCTGAGCAAGCTCACTGTTCGGACCCCATACGAAACACAGTAGAGTAGAAGAGTGCTCTTTTCTCAAAAGCAGAGTGTGTTTCTAGTAAGGCAAGCTAGCGTTTATTTCCCAGTCCTAAATGGAGTTGAATCACATCCTGTTTTTGGTCCTACGAGCAAGAGTTGTTTTCTGGTAAGGAAAGTCACTATAGCACTCCCATTGCCAAACACAGTGCAAATAGCACTCGCATCTGTTCCCAGCAAGTACAGTGTATTGGACTGAAGATGAGCTACTGTTCTTGTCAATTTCCTAAGCACAGTTGAACTAGATATGGCCCCTGTGTGTAGGAAGCACAGTTCTTTTGTTCTGAGCAAGCTCACTGTTCAAGCCCCATAGGATACACAGTAGAGTAGAAGAGTGCTCTTTTCTCAAAAGCAGAGTGTGTTTCTTGTAAGGAAAGCTAGCGTTTGTTTCCCAGTCCTAAATGGAGTTGAATCACATCCAGTTTCTGGTCCTACGAGCAAGAGTTGTTTTCTGGTAAGAAGAGTCACTATTGCGCTCCCATTTTCATATACAGGACAAATAGCACTGGCGTCTGTTCCCAGCATGTACAGTGTATTGGACTGAAGAGGATCTACTGTTCTTGTCAGTTTCCTAAGCAGAATTGAACTAGATATGGCCTTATTTGTAGGAAGCACAGTTCTTTTGTTCTGAGCAAACTCACTGTTCTGGCCCTATAGGAAACACAGTAGAGTTGAAGAAAGCTCTTTTCTCAAAAGCAGAGTGTGTTTCTTGTAAGGCGAGCTAGCGTTTGTTTCCCAGTCCTAAATGGAGTTGAATCCCATGCAGTTTTTGGTCCTACGAGCAAGAGTTGTTTTCTGGTAAGGAAAGTCAATATTGCATTCTCATTGCCATACACAGTACAAATAGCACTCGCGTCTGTTCCCAGCAAGTACATTTTATTGGACTGAAGCAGAGCTACTGTTCTTGTCAGTTTCCTAAGCAGATTTGAACTAGATATGGCCGATGTGTGTAGGAAGCACAGTTCTTTTGTTCTGAGCAAGCTCACTGTTCGGACTCCATAGGAAACACAGTAGAGTAGAAGAGTGCTCTTTTCTCAAAAGCAGAGTGTGTTTCTTGTAAGGCGAGCTAGCGTTTGTTTCCCAGTCCTAAATGGAGTTGAATCACATGCAGTTTCCTGTCCTACGAGCAAGAGTTGTTTTCTGGTAAGAAGAGTCACTATTGCGCTCCCATTGTCATACACAGGGCAAATAGCACTGGCGTCTGTTCCCAGCATGTACAGTGTATTGGACTGAAGAGGATCTACTGTTCTTGTCAGTTTCCTAAGCAGAATTGAACTAAATATGGCCGTATTTGTAGGAAGCACAGTTCTTTTGTTCTGAGCAAACTCACTGTTCTGGCCCTATAGGAAACACAGTAGAGTAGAAGAATGCTCTTTTCTGAAAAGCAGAGTGTGTTTCTTGTAAGTCGAGCTATCGTTTGTTTCCCAGTCCTAAATGGAGTTGAATCACATGCAGTTTTTGGTCCTATGAGCAAGAGTTTTTTTCTGGTAAGGAAAGTCACTATTGTGCTCCCATTTCCATACACAGTGCAAATAGCACTCGCGTCTGTTCAAAGCTAGTACAGTGTATTGGACTGAAGCGGAGCTACTGTTCTTGTCAGTTTGTTAAGCAGAGCTGAACTAGATATGGCCCCTGTGTGTAGGAAGCACAGTTTTTTTGTTCTGAGCAAGCTCACTGTTCGGACCCCACAGGAAACACAGTAGAGTAGAAGAGTGCTCTTTTCTCAAAAGCAGTGTGTGTTTCTTGTAAGGCAAGCTAGCGTTTGTTTCCCAGTACTAAATGGAGTTGAATCACATTCTGTTTTTGTTCCTACGAGCAAGAGTTGTTTTCTGGTAAGGAAAGTCACTATTGCGCTCCCATTGTCAGACACAGGGCAAATAGCACTGGCGTCTGTTCCCAGCATGTACAGTGTATTGGACTGAAGAGGATCTACTGTTCTTGTCAGTTTCCTAAGCAGAATTGAACTAGATATGGCCGTATTTGTAGGAAGCACAGTTCTTTTTTTCTGAGCAAGCTCACTGTTCGGACCCCATAGGAAAAACAGTCGAGTAGAAGAGTGCTCTTTTCTCAAAAGCAGAGTGTGTTTCTTGTAAGGCGAGCTAGCGTTTGTTTCCGAGTCCTCAATGGAGTTGAATCCCATGCAGTTTCTTGTCCTACGAGTAAGAGTTGTTTTCTGGTAAGAAGAGTTACTATTGTGCTCCCATTGTCATACACAGGGCAAAGAGCACTGGCGTCTGTTCCCAGCAAGTGCAGTGTATTGGACTGAATAGGAGCTACTGTTCTTGTCAGTTTCCTAAGCAGAGTTGAACTACATGTGGTCCGTGTGTGTAGGAAGCACAGTTCTTTTGTTCTGAGCAAGCTCACTGTTCAGATCCCAAAGGAAACACAGTAGAGTATAAGAGTGCTGTTTTCTCAAAAGCAGAGTGTGTTTCTTGTAAGGCGAGCTAGCGTTTGTTTCCCAGTCCTAAATGGAGCTGAATCACATGCAGTTTCTGATCCTACGAGCAAGAGTTGTTTTCTGGTAAGGAAAGTCACTATTGCGCTCCCATTGCCATACACAGTGCAAATAGCACTCGCGTCTGTTCCCAGCAAGTACAGTGTATTGGACTGAAGAGGAGCTACTGTTCTTGTCAGTTTCCTAAGCATAGTTGAACTAGATATGGCCCGTGTGTGTAGGAAGCACAGTTCTTTTGTTCTGAGCAAGCTCAACGTTCCGAACCCATATGAACCACAGTAGAATAGAAGACTGCTCTTTTCTCAAAAGAAGTGTGTGTTTCTTGTAAGGCGAGCTAGCGTTTGTTTCCCAGTCCTAAATGGAGTTGAATCACATGCAGTTTCTTGTCCTATGTGCAAGAGTTGTTTTCTGGTAAGAAGAGTCACTATTGCGCTCCCATTGTCATACACAGGGCAAATAGAACTGGCGTCTGTTCCCAGCATGTACAGTGTATTGGACTGAAGAGGATCTACTGTTCTTGTCAGTTTCCTAAGCAGAATTGAACTAGATAAGGCCGTATCTGTAGGAAGCACAGTTCTTTTGTTCTGAGCAAACTCACTGTTCTGGCACTATAGGAGACACAGTAGAGTAGAAGAGTGCTCTTTTCTCAAAAGCAGAGTGTGTTTCTGGTAAGGCGAGCTAGCTTTTGTTTCCCAGTCCTAAATGGAGTTGAATCACATGCAGTTTTTGGTCCTATGTGCAAGAGTTGTTTTCTCGTAAGGAAAGTCACTATTGCGCTCCCATTTCCATACAGAGTGCAAATAGCACTCGCATCTGTTCCCAGCAAGTACAGTGTATTGGACTGAAGCGGAGCTACTGTTCTTGTCAGTTTGCTAAGCAGAGTTGAACTAGATATGGCCCCTTTGTGTAGGAATCACAGTTCTTTTGTTCTGAGCAAGCTCACTGTTCGGACCACATAGGAAACAAAGAAGAGTAGAGGAGTGCTCTTTTCTCAAAAGCAGAGTGTGTTTCTTGTAAGGCGAGCTAGTGTTTGGTTCCCAGTCCTAAATGGAGTTGAATCCCATGCAGTTTCTGGTCCTATGAGCAAGAGGTGTTTTCTGGTTAAAAAAAAGTCACTATTGCGCTCCCATTGCCATATAGAGTGTAAATAGCACTCGCGTCTGTTTCCAGCAAGTACAGTGTATTGGACTGAAGCGGAGCTACTGTTCTTGTCAGTTTCCTAAGCAGAGTTGAACTAGATATGGCCCCTGTGTGTAGAAAGCACAGTTCTTTTTTTCTGAGCAAGCTCACTGTTCGGACCCCATAGGAAACACAGTCGAGTAGAAGAGTGCTCTTTTCTCAAAAACAGAGTGTGTTTCTTGTAAGGCGAGCTAGCGTTTGTTTCCCAGTCCTAAATGGAGTTGAAACACATGCAGATTATTGTCCTACGAGCAAGAGTTGTTTTCTGGTAAGAAGAGTCACTATTGTGCTCCCATTGTCATACACAGGGCAAATAGCACTGGCGTCTGTTCCCAGCATGTACAGTGTATTGGACTGAAGAGGATCTACTGTTCTTTTCAGTTTCCTTAGCAGAATTGAGCTAGATATGGCAGTATTTTTATGAAGCACAGTTCTTTTGTTCTGAGCAAGCTCACTGTTCTGGTCCTATAGGAAACACAGTAGAGTAGAAGAGTGCTCTTTTCTCAAAAGGAGAGTGTGTTTCTTGTAATGCGAGCTAGTGTTTGTTTCCCAGTCAGAAATGGAGTTGAATCCCATGCAGTTTCTATTCCTATGAGCAAGAGTTGTTTTCTGGTAAGAAGAGTCACTATTACGCTCCCATTGTCATACACAGGGCAAATAGCACTGGCGTCTGTTTCCAGCAATTACAGTGTATTGGACTGAAGGGGAGCTACTGTTCTTGTCAGTTTCCTAAGCAGAGCTGAACTAGATATGGCCCCTGTTTGTAGTAAGCACAGTTCTTTTGTTCTGAGCAAGCTCAATGTTCGGACCCCATAGAAAACACATTAGAGTAGAAGATTGCTCTTTTCTCAAAAGCAGAGTGTGTTTCTTGTAAGGCGAGGTAGTGTTTGTTTCCCAGTCCTAAATGGAGTTGAATCACATACAGTTTTTGGTCCTACGAGCAAGAGTTGTTTTCTGGTAAGGAAAGTCACTATTGCACTCCCATTGCCATACACAGTTCAAATAGCACTCGTGTCTGTTCCCAGCAAGTACAGTGTATTGGACTGAAGAGGACCTACTGTTCTTGTCAGTTTCCTAAGCAGAGTTGAACTAGATATGGCCCGTGTGTGTAGGAAACACAGTTCTTTTGTTCTGAGCAAGCTCAGTGTTCGGACCCCATATGAACCACAGTAGAATAGAAGACTGCTCTTTTCTCAAAAGCAGAGTGTGTTTCTTGTAAGGCGAGCTAGCGTTTGTTTCCCAGTCCTAAATGGAGTTGAATCACAAGCAGTTTCCGTTCCTACAAGCAAGAGTTGTTTCCTGGTAAGGAAAGTCACTATTGCGCTCCCTTTGCCATACACAGTGCAAATAGCACTCGCGTCTGTTCCCAGCAAGTATAGTGTATTGAACTGAAGAGGAGCTACTGTTCTTGTCACTTTCCTAAGCAGAGTTGAACTAGATATGGCCCATGTGTGTAGGAAGCACAGTTCTTTTGATCTCAGCAAGCTTACTGTTCGGACACCATATGAACCACAGTGAAATAGAAGACTGCTCTTTTCTCAAAAGCAGAGTGTGTTTCTTGTAAAGCGAGCTAGCGTTTGTTTCCCAGTCCTAAATGGAGTTGAATCTCATGCAGTTTTTGGTCCTACGAGCAAGAGTTGTTTACTCGTAAGCAAAGTCACTATTGTGCTCCCATTGCCATACACAGTGCAAATAGCACTCGCGTCTGTTCCCAGCAAGTACAGTGTATTGGACTGAAGAGGAGCTACTGTTCTTGTCAGTTTCCTAAGCAGAGTTGAACTAGATATGTCCCGTGTGTGTAGGAAGCACAGTTCTTTTGTTCTGAGTAAGCTCAATGTTCGGACCCCATATGAACCACAGTAGAACAGAAGACTGCTCTTTTCTCAAAAGCAGAGTGTGTTTCTTGTAAGGCGAGCTAGCGTTTGTTTCCCAGTCCTAAATGGAGTTGAATCACATGCAGTTTTTGGTCCTACGAGCAAGAGTTGTTTTCTCGTAATCAAAGTCACTATTGTGCTCCCATTGCCATACACAGTGCAAATAGCACTCGCGTCTGTTCCCAGCAAGTACAGTGTATTGGACTGAAGAGGAGCTACTGTTCTTGTCAGTTTCCTAACCAGAGTTGAACTAGATATGGCCCATGTGTGTAGGAAGCCCAGTTCTTTTGTTCTGAGCAAGCTCAATGTTCGGACCCCATATGAACCACAGTAGAATAGAAGACTGCTCTTTTCTCAAAAGCAGAGTGTGTTTCTTGTAAGGCGAGCTAGCGTTTGTTTCCCAGTCCTAAATGGAGTTGAATCAAATGCAGTTTTTGGTCCTACGAGCAACAGTTGTTTTCTGTAAGGAAAGTCACTATTGCGCTCCCTTTGCCATACACAGTGCAAATAGCACTCGCGTCTGTTCACAGCAAGTACAGTGTATTGGACTGAAGAGGAGCTACTGTTCTTGTCAGTTTCCTAAGCAGAGTTGAACTAGATATGGCCCATGTGTGTAGGAAGCACAGTTCTTTTGTGCTCAGCAAGCTCACTGTTCGGACCCCATAGGAAACACAGTAGAGTAGAAGAATGCTCTTTTCTCAAAAGCAGAGTGTGTTTCTTGTAAGGCGAGCTAGCGTTTGTTTCCAAGTCCTAAATTGAGTTGAATCACATGCAGTTTCTTGTCCTATGAGCAAGAGTTGTTTTCTGGTAAAAAGAGTCACTGTTGCGCTCCCATTGTCATACACAGGGCAAATAGCACTGGCGTCTGTTCCCAGTATGTACAGTGTATTGGACTGAAGAGGATCTACTGTTCTTGTCAGTTTCCTAAGCAGAATTGAACTAGATAAGGCCGTATTTGTAGGAAGCACAGTAATTTTGTTCTGAGCAAACTCACTGTTCTGGCCCTATGGGAAACACAGTAGAGTAGAAGAGTGCTCTTTTCTCAAAAGCAGAGTGTGTTTCTTGTAAGGCGAGCTAGCGTTTGTTTCCCAGTCCTAAATGGAGTTGAATCACATGCAGTTTCTTGTCCTATGTGCAAGAGTTGTTTTCTGGTAAGAAGAGTCACTATTGCGCTCCCATTG